>NC_134359.1:311255666-311474135 GCF_048569485.1 Anomaloglossus baeobatrachus | reverse complement strand
ATGCGGTCCTGAAGTGTTTCTGCAAGGACATACAGAAATCTCAATGTGCGCACATCACCTAATCCAGCGTTGACTTCAACTAAAATGAGGTCACTGAGTTCAAAGTTCACCAGAGGTCACAGGTGGGGTAGAGTCGATATGTTTCTGACGCTGCAGTGATCACGTTCACGTGTTCTAATGTGACCGCGCACTGCGACCTCAGATGTAGCAGACCAGGATCATCGTAGGACCTCCGGTGGATTACGGTAGGGGTGTTAATACATGGGAGAAAGAGGGCAATTCTGTTTTGAGGTTTCTGTTTTTTGACGGGGGGGTTTACTAAAGGATTTTTTTCTATTTTGACCACCCATCTAACCAGCCTTCAGCTTGATGACAATTGACAGCTGCTCTCCCAGGGCAATCGTGAGGAGCACCGAGATTGTATCAATATACAGGGCCCCTTCCTCATTTGCTCCAATTTATTTTTAAACTCCACAATGAATCACAGACTGTCAGAGGGTGGGCGGGGGGAAGCAGTGAATATGCATGAGGTTTAATGAGCGGACACAGTATGACAGTACTCAAGGCTCAGTAAGTAAAACTGTCCAACTCTAAACCCCATTTTGCTTCCTTTTAATTCCCCCTTTATCGGAATAAAGCGCACTCAAGCATTTCAGTGCCGATTCATTATCCCTACACCCCTCCCCACCCCCCAATATAACTCATCCCTCCCCCCCCCCCCCAATATAACTCATCCCTACGCCCCTCAATATAACTCATCCCTCCCCCCCCAATATCACTCATCCCTCCCCCCCAATATCACTCATCCCTACACCCCCCCCCAAATATCACTCATCCCTACACCCCCCCCCCCAAATATCACTCATCCCTACACCCCCCCCCAATATCACTCATCCCTACACCCCCCCCCCAAATATCACTCATCCCTACACCCCCCCCCCCAAATATCACTCATCCCTACACCCCCCCCCCAAATATCACTCATCCCTACACCCCCCCCCCAAATATCACTCATCCCTACACCCCCCCCCCAAATATCACTCATCCCTACACCCCCCCCAAATATCACTCATCCCTACACCCCTCCCCCCCCAAATATCACTCATCCCTACACCCCTCCCCCCCCAAATATCACTCATCCCTACACCCCTCCCCCCCCAAATATCACTCATCCCTACACCCCTCCCCCCCAAATATCACTCATCCCTACACCCCTCCCCCCCAAATATCACTCATCCCTACACCCCTCCCCCCAACACAACCCAATGTTAAAAGATTCAGGCAGCCAATGGCGTGCGTGGTGGGCGTATCCTACCTGGGAGCGGCTCCCCGCCTCCGTGCAGCTATTGGCCAGCAGACTGAGGGCGAGCTCCAGGTTCCTTCGCGAGTTTCCCAGCACTGCAGCCCGCGCGGGATCTGTGAACAGCGAGAGCAGAAGCGAGAGGCCGCCCCGGTCCCGGAAGAGCTGGGCTCCCCCCCGCCCGGGACACATGGCGGCTCCGCAGCTCGCTCAACGCCCTCCCGAGACCCACGGGATCGTCCGCCGCAGCCGAAAGCCGAGACAGGCAGGAAGAAAGCGACGGACCGGACATCAGAACTGAGGCAGGACAGCGCACGCGCACATTCGCCAATCATCGCCAGGCATGCCGGGAACTTCCGACTCGGAAAGCGGAAATAAGGCAGCAAGCGTTCCACCACGTCCAGCGATCTGATTGCACAGGAGATTCCGGGGCGTGGCTGTCACTATGACGTAATTCACAGCTGCCTATTGCTGCCTACTAAAGGCTGTATAATGTTATTCCAGGGTGGGTGTGTGTGTCTGTGTGTCTAATATATAAAGGTGTGTGTGTCTGTGTCTAATATATAAAGGTGTGTGTATCTAATATATAAAGGTGTGTATAGTGTGTGTATCTAATATATAAAGGTGTGTGTGTCTAATATATAAAGGTGTGTGTCTGTGTCTAATATATAAAGGTGTGTGTAGTGTGTGTATCTAATATATAAAGGTGTGTATAGTGTGTGTATCTAATATATAAAGGTGTGTATAGTGTGTGTATCTAATATATAAAGGTGTGTCTGTGTCTAATATATAAAGGTGTGTGTGTATTTAATATATAAAGGTGTGTGTAATGTGTGTGTGTGTGTGTCTGTGTATCTAATATATAAAGGTGTCTGTGTCTAATATATAAAGATGTGTCTGTGTCTAATATATAAAGGTGTGTGTGTCTGTGTCTAATATATAAAGGTGTGTGTAGTGTGTGTATCTAATATATAAAGGTGTGTATAGTGTGTGTGTGTGTCTAATATATAAAGGTGTATTTAATATATAAAGCTGAGTGTGTGTGTCCCCGTGTATCTAATATAAAGGTGTGTGTGTTTTTAATATATAAAGGTGTGTGTGTCTAATATATAAAGGTGTGTGTGTCTGTGTATGTGTATCTAATATAAAGGTGTGTGTGTGTTTTTAATATATAAAGGTGTGTGTGTATCTAATATAATAATAATAATTAATAATAATAATAATTGTATTCATTTATATAGCACTATTAATTCCACAGCGCTTTTACATATATTGGAAACACTGTCCCCATTGGGGCTCACAATCTAGAGTCCCTATCTGTATGTCTTTGGAGTGTGGGAGGGAATCAGAGTACCCGGAGGAAACCCACGCAAACAAAGGGAGAACATACAAACTCCTTGCAGGTAGTGTCCTTGGTGGGATTTGAACCCAGGACCCCATCGCTGCAAGACTGCAGTGCTAACCACTGAGCCACCGTGCCGCCCTTTAATATATAAAGGTGTGTGTGTATTTAATATATAAAGGTGTGTGTGTGTGTGTCTAATATATAAAGAGGTGTGTGTGTGTCTAATATATAAAGGTGTGTGTGTCTGTGTTTCTAATATATAAAGGTGTGTGTGTATTTAATATATAAAGGTGTGTGTGTCTAATACATAAAGGTGTGTGTGTCTGTGTATCTAATATATAAAGGTGTGTCTGTGTGTGTCTAAAATATAAAGGTGTGTGTAGTGTGTGTATCTAATATAAAAAGGTGTGTATAGTGTGTGTGTCTAATATATAAAGGTGTGTGTATTTAATATATAAAGGTGTGTGTAGTGTGTATCTAATATATAAAGGTGTGTGTGTATTTAATATATAAAAGTGTGTGTAGTGTGTGTATCTAATATATAAAGGTGTGTGTGTGTCCTCGTGTATCTAATATATAAAGGTGTGTGTGTATCTAATATATAAAGGTGTGTGTGTGTGTAGTGTGTGTATCTAGTATATAAAGGTATGTGTGTGTGTAAGGTGTGTGTGTATCTAATATATAAAGGTGTGTGTGTGTAATGTGTGTGTGTATCTAATATATAAAGGTATGTTTGTGTGTAATGTGTGTATCTAATATATAAAGGTGTGTGTAATGTGTGTGTGTGTGAATCTAATATATAAAGGTGTGTGTATCTAATATATAAAGGTGTGTGTGTATTTAATATATAAAAGTGTGTGTAGTGTGTGTATCTAATATATAAAGGTGTGTGTGTGTCCTCGTGTATCTAATATATAAAGGTGTGTGTGTATCTAATATATAAAGGTGTGTGTGTGTGTAGTGTGTGTATCTAGTATATAAAGGTATGTGTGTGTGTAAGGTGTGTGTGTATCTAATATATAAAGGTGTGTGTGTGTAATGTGTGTGTGTATCTAATATATAAAGGTATGTTTGTGTGTAATGTGTGTGTGTGTGTATCTAATATATAAAGGTGTGTGTAATGTGTGTGTGTGTGAATCTAATATATAAAGGTGTGTGTATCTAATATATAAAGGTGTGTGTGTATTTAATATATAAAAGTGTGTGTAGTGTGTGTATCTAATATATAAAGGTGTGTGTGTGTCCTCGTGTATCTAATATATAAAGGTGTGTGTGTATCTAAATATATAAAGGTGTGTGTGTGTGTAGTGTGTGTATCTAGTATATAAAGGTATGTGTGTGTGTAAGGTGTGTGTGTATCTAATATATAAAGGTGTGTGTGTGTAATGTGTGTGTGTATCTAATATATAAAGGTATGTTTGTGTGTAATGTGTGTGTGTGTGTGTATCTAATATATAAAGGTGTGTGTAATGTGTGTGTGTGTGTGTGTGAATCTAATATATAAAGGTGTGTGTATCTAATATATAAAGGTGTGTGTGTCTGTGTATGTGTATCTAATATAAAGGTGTGTGTGTGTTTTTAATATATAAAGGTGTGTGTGTGTGTGTGTCTAATATATAAACGTGTGTGTGTGTCTGTGTCTAATATATAAAGGTGTGTGTGTTTTTAATATATAAAGGTGTGTGTGTCTGTGTGTGTCTAATATATAAAGGTGTGTGTGTGTGTATCTAATTTATAAAGGTGTGTGTGTCTGTGTATGTGTATCTAATATATAAAGGTGTGTCTGTGTGTGTCTAATATATAAAGGTGTGTGTGTATCTAATATATAAAGGTGTGTGTGTATCTAATATATAAAGGTGTGTGTAGTGTGGGTGTGTCTAATATTTAAAGGTGTGTGTGTGTGTGTATTTAATAGATAAAGCTGTGTGTGTCCGTGTATCTAATATATAAAGGTGTGTGCGTAATGTGTGTGTGTGTGTAATGTGTGTGTGTGTGTATCTAATATATAAAGGTGTGTGTGTGTGTGTATTTAATATATAAAGGTGTGTGTGTGTGTTTCTAATATATAAAGGTGTGTGTGTGTATGTATCTGTAATATATAAAGTTGAGTGTGTATGTGTGTGTTTATACACTACAGTTCAAAAGTTTGGGGTCACTTAGATATTTCCTTATTTTTTAAATAAAAGCACTTTTTTTTTCAATGAAGCTAACATTAAATTATATATAATTACACTCTATACATTGTTAATGTGGTAAATGACTATCCTAGCTGTAAACGTCTGCAAACAACTGAAAAGATGCCGGAAGAGTGCCTGACGCCCTCTGTCAAGCATGGTGGAGGTAATGTGATGGTCTGGGGCCGCTTTGTGCTGGCAAAGTGGGAGATTTGTACAAGGTAAAAGGGATTGTGAATAAGTAAGGCTATCCCTCCATTTTGCAGCATCATGCCATACCCTGTGGACAACGCTTGATTGGAGCCAATTTCATCCTACAACAGGACAATGACCCAAAGCCACCTCCAAATTATGCATGAACTATTTAGGGAAGAAGCCGGCAGCTGGTATCTATCTGTAATGGAGGGGCCCAGTCACCAGATCTCAACCCTATAGAGCTGTTGTGGGAGCAGCTTGACCGTATGGTGCCAAAAAGTGCCCATCAACCAATCCAACTTGTGGAGGGGAAGCATGGGGCGAAATATCTCCAGATTATCAACGCAAATTACCTGCTAGAATGTGCCAAAGCTCTGCAAAGCTGGAATTGCTGCAAAGGAGCGATCTGTGCCGAAAGCCAAGTGTCAAGAGAACATTATTATTTCATGTAACAATCATTATTTCTCCCCTTGTCACTGTCTGCACGATATTCTCTATTCATTATACAGCTCATCTGGTAAATAGTGCAGTATATATTCCTCATACCGTGCTATACTGCTGTGTGTGTGTGTGTGTGTGTGTATATATATATATATATATATATCCATCACAGGACATCCCCTCCATATACAGTGCAGTATATTAGGGTACTAGTGTGTATATAAATATAAACTGTACATATATATATATGAGGGGCGATCCAAAAGTAATGATAATCAGTTATTTCTATTGCACACAGAAATTAAAATAAAATGTTTTCTTCTCTCTTAGGTACCCACTCGTCTTGGAAAAAAATCCCTTAAAAAGGCCACGATTCCCGGGAGCTACCTTCATTTGAATATGAACTGCCGAGGAGTGAACATCAAAATGGAAAAAAATGAGCTCAGAGCTGTCATCAAATACCTCTGCTTGAAAAAAATGACTACCAAAGACATACACAGCGACTTGGTGGAAACATTGGGGGACTCTTCTCCTCCACATTCCACAGTTGCACGCTGGGCCAAGGAATTTAAGCTGGGAAAAACATCAACGGAAGATGAACATCGTGAAGGACGCCCATCCACGTCCCTCAATGAAGAAAACGTGAAAAAAGTTGAAGTTGTATTGGCAGATGGAAGAGTGACTATCAGGCATGTAGCTGAGGTCACAGGGATCTCATATGGCAGTATTCAAAGAATCCATGCAAAAGAATTGCATATGAGAAAGGTCTCCGCGCGTTGGGTGCCAAAAATGTTAACCGACGAGCAAAAGAAGAAACGAGTTGATATTTCAATAGCAAATCTCGAAAAGTTCCAAGCAGACAAGGAGAATTTTTTGTCACTTTTTTTGACCATGGACGAGACCTGGATCCACCACTTTGATCCCGAAACTAAACAACAATCGATGACATGGAGACGAACCGACGCCGAAGAAATTCAAAGTGTCAAGCTCAGCAGGGAAGGTTATGGCGTCTGTTTTTTGGGACGCTGAAGAAATTATTATGGTGGACTATTTGGAGAAGGGAGCCACTATTACCAGCTCCTACTACGCAGAACAAATAAGAAGATTGTGGGAGGTTATCAAGGAGAAAAGGCGCGGCAAACTGCGGGCTGGAGTGCCGTTTCACCAAGAAAACGTGCTGGCTCACAAAGCTGCAGTTGCCATGGCAACCATTCAAGAAGCGGGCTTTGAACTGATATATATATATAGATAGAGATATATATATATATATATATATATATATATATATATATATATATATATATATGATATCACAGCATGTCTCCTCCATATACAGTGCAGTATATACAGTGCCTTGCGAAAGTATTCAGCCCCCTTGAATTTTTCAACCTTTTCCCAAATTGTAGGCTTTAAACATAAAGATAAAAATGTTAATGTTCTGGTGAAGAATCAACAACAAGTGACACAATTGTGAAGATGAAGGAAATTTATTGCTTTTTTTGAACTTTTTTTAAAAATAACTGAAAATTACGGCGTGCAATATTATTCATCCCCTTTACTTTCAGTGCAGCAAACTCACTCCAGAAGTTGATTGACGATCTGTGAATGAGCCAATGTTGTCCTAAATGACTGATGATGATAAATATAATCCCGTGTGTAATCAAGTCTCCGTATAAATGCACCTGCTCTGTGATAGTCTCAGGGTTCTGTGTAAAGCGCAGAGAGCATCATGAAGACCAAGGAACACAACAGGCAGGTCCATGAAACTTTTGTGGAGAAGTTTAAAGCTCGATTTGGATACAAAAAAATTTCCAAAATTTTAAACATCCCAAGAAGCACTGTGCAAGCGATCATATTGAAATGGAAGGAGTAACATACCACTGCAAATCTACCAAGACCTGGCCGTCCATCCAAACTGTCATCTCACACAAGGAGAAGACTGATCAGAGATCCAGCCAAGAGGCCCATGATCCCTCTGGATGATCTGCAGAGATCTACAGCTGAGGTGGGAGAGTCTGTCCATAGGACAACAATCAGTCGTACACTGCACAAATCTGGCCTTTATGGAAGAGTGGCAAGAAGAAAGCCATAAAAAGTGTAGTTTAAAGTTTGCTACAAGCCACCAAACATGTGGAAGAAGGTGCTCTGGTCAGATGAAACCAAAATCAAACTTTTTGGGCACAATGCCAAACGATATGTTTGGCGTAAAAGCAACACAGCTCATCACCCTGAACACACCATCCCCACTGTCAAACATGGTGGTGGCAGAATCATGGTTTAGGCCTGCTTTTATTCAGTAGGGACAGGGAAGATGGTTAAAATTGATGGGAAGATGGATGGAGCCAAACACAGGACCATTCTTGAAGAAAACCTGTTGGAGTCTGCAAAAGACCTGAGACTGGGACGGAGATTTGTCTTCCTACAAGACAATGATCCCAAACATAAAGCAAAATCTACAATGGAATTGTTCACAAATAAACGTATCCAGGTGTTAGAATGGCCAAGTCACAGTCCAGACCTGAACCCAATCGAGAATCTGTGGAAAGAGCTGAAAACTGCTGTTCACAAACGCCTTCATCCAACCTCACTCAGCTCCAGCTGTTTACAAAGGAAGAATGGGTGAGAATTTCAGTCTCTACATGTGAAAAACTGATAGACACATCCCCCAAGAGACTTGTGCTGTAATCGCAGCAAAAGTGGGCGCTACAAAGGGTTAACTTACAGGGGATGAATAATATTGCACGCCCCAATTTACAATTATTTATTTTTTATAAAAGTTTAAAATAAGCAATAAATTTCCTTCCTCTTCACAATTGTGTCACTTGTTGTAGATTCTTCACCAGAACATTAACATTTTATCTTTCTTTGAAGCCTGAAATGTGGGAAAAGGATGAGAAATTCAAGGGGCCGAATACTTTCGCAAGGCACTGTATTCCTCATACCGTGCTGTACTGGTGTGTGTGTGTGTGTGTGTGTGTATATAGATATCATAGGACATCCCCTCCATATACAGTGAAGTATATAATTCTCATACAGCCCTGCACTGGTGTGTGTGTGTTTGTGTATATGTATATATATATACATACACTTCACTACTGTCACACTGTAGAGGGATCAGTTTTATTCTCGGTTTCACAAGGAAAGACTAGATGTAATGGGATGAAACTGATGGGGAGGAGACACAGATAAGATATTCGAAAAACTTGTTGACAGTGAGAGTGATCAACAAGTGGAACAGGCGCCACGAGAGGTGGTGAGGTCTCCTTCAATGGAAGTCTTTAAAAAGAGGTTGGACGGACATCTGTTTGGGATGATTTAGTGAATCCTGCTTTGAGCCGGGGGTTGGACCAGATGACCCAGGAGGTCCATTCCAACGCTAATATTCTATTATTCTATGATATATACAGTAAATATGTTACTGCTGAAAACTTATGATGTAGGTCAGAGGTCTCAAACATACGGCCCCTCAGGCTGCTTCTTGTGGCTCGCAGGTCGTGGACCCGGTAATGATGGCAGCCGGTGCAGGGGCTGCAGCCGTCAGAGCTTTATTTCAGATGAATGTTTCGCTGGCGCTGCGGAGTCAAGCTCTCTCTGCACAACTCAATTCCGCCGCTGGCCAATCAGATGCAAGCAACTCATGTGTATGACCTTAGCTGCTTGCCTCTGATTGGCCAGCGGCTGCTATAGAGAACTTGATTCTGTGCAGCCCAGGCAAGAAGCGGTGACATTGGCTGCAATCGTTACTGGGTCCACGTGCCTGCAGGCCACATAAGGCTATGTGCACACGTTGCTTTTTTTTCAGCGCGGAAAAAAACGCACCCTCTGGCAGAGGGGAGAATTGTAAACAATGCTTTTTGAGAAAAAGGCATCGAAAACGCATGCGTTTTTCATGCGTTTTTTAGGTGCGTTTTTTAAGACTTGTCAGTGTTAATAAAGTTGGTTGAACATAGACCTTTGGAAAAAAAAACCTGTGATGTCATTTCCTTCTCCACATTCTGTTTGGATAAATGGGAGGGCTTGGAATGGAAGGAGCACCATTTGAATTTTGGAAAAGTTGAAATAAACTTCGCACACCGAGCCCCTTGGGTACCTATACGTCAGAAAACCCCCACAAGTGACCCCATTTTGGAATCTGCACCCCTCAAGGATTTTATTCAGGAGTATATTAAGCATTTTGAATCCACAGCTACTTCACCCAAAATGTTGCTGTAGCAACAATATTCTCACTTTTAGGCCCGTTTAACACGTCAGTGAAAAACACTGACGTTTTTCACTGGCGTGTAAAACACGTACATGTCCCTCCGTGTGCCGTGAATCATGGCACACATGGGTTGTCTAAGTGCAATCCGTTCTCCGTGGCCCGTGATTGCACTTAGAGATTAACTCACCTGTGCCCGCTCCCGCTCTCCATGGTGCTGATCGCTCCCGCGGTGCAGCAGCCGGCTGGCGCTGACCCCCGCAGCAGCTGCTTCCGGGTCGGCTGTGTCGCACATCATGAATATGCGCGACAATAATGAGCCGGCTCAGAAGCAGCAGGGAGAACGGGCTGCATAGGACATCGCTGGACGCCGGGTGAGTTAAAATGATTTTTATTTTAAAAGCACGTTTTTTTCTGGCACGTGTTTCACGGACCACACCACTGCGTGGTCCGTGGAACATCAGTGATGCCAGAAAAAAATGGACATGTCTCCGTGCGGCAATCACGCACACGCGGGTACGCCGCACGGAGACACGTGCAGTGAAAAATCACTGACGTGTGAGCAGACCCATTCATTATAATGTGTCTGCGTATGTCAGTGATTCTGGTACGTTTAAAAAAAAGCACAAACGTACCAGAATCACTGACGTGTGAAAGAGGCCTAAGGCTATGTGGCCATGATCCAGCGACACGGCGTCTAGTACACAGTGTCAGCCTTCCTGCAGAGATGTGAGTGTTGTCCACGGGAGAACGCAGCTGCCCATGCCCACGATTTGGGTTGAGGATGCTGTGGACTTTAGCTCTATGCTACCTGCAGAGCACACTCATCTCCGCAGCATAAATTGACATGCTGAGGCTCGGGAAGCTGCGCCACCGGTCAGTTTATGCTGCGGAGAAAAGAAGCACAGTGGGTATGGGATCTCCAAAAATCCTTCCACTGTGCTTCTACTGCACAACGCAGCGTTATGGACGCAGGGAAAACACTCAGCGCCCATAACGCTGCAAACCCTGATTGTGGGCACACAACCTAAAAAGCGTCAATGGATGAATGGATGTCAAATATATATAACGTCCCACCCCCGCCTGCATATTCTAAGCTGGCACCTTTAGTACCTTTCATGTGGCACTAAAGGGTGCCTAGCTTAGTATTTATCCAATAAAAAAAAAATGAAAAAAATGGCGTGGGGTCCCCCCTATTTTTGATAGCCAGTCAGGGTAAAGCAGACAGCTGTAGCCTGCAAACCACAGCTGGCAGCTTCATCTTGGCTGGTGATCAATTTGGAGGGCTCCCCAGGCTTTTTTTTTTTATTTATAAATAAAGAATTAAAAAAAAAATAACGTGGGGTCCCCCCAAATTAGATCACCAGCCAAGGTGAAGCTGACAGCTGGGGTCTGGTATTCTCAGGGTGGGAAGAGCCATGGTTATTGGACTCTTCCCAGCCTAAAAATAGGCCGCAGCCGCCCCAGAAGTGGCGCATCCATTAGATGCGCCAATCCTGGCGCTTCGCCCCAACTCATCCCGCGCCCTGGTGCGTTGGCAAACGGGGTAATAAATGGGGTTGATACCAGATGTGTAATGTCACCTGGCATCAAGCCCAGCAATTAGTGATGTCACGGCGTCTATCAGATACCAGACATAACTAATTGACCGTAAACAAAAGCAAAAAAAATGACAAAAAATTTTTTATTAGAAAAAACACTCCCCAAATCATTCCCTTGTTCTCCAATTTAATCAAAAAATTTGAAAAAAATGGGTCCGCAGAAATCCATTTGGACGTCCCACGTCGCCTCTGAACCTTCTAGAATATGGGGGCACGTTCAGGGAACGTATCCCCCATTTTCTAGGAGGGCAGACCCTCCATTTGAGGAGAGTGGGTGCCAAAAATCTGCACCCACTCTCCCCGGGTCACAGCTGCAGAGTGCCGAGCAGCCAGCACAGTGCTGGCTGTCAGCTGCTCGGCACATGTGACCGGCCGGCGTCTGCTGTGAAGGAGGAGGGGGCTACGGGGGATCAGCGCTGCGACCGGACAGGTAAGGGAATACCGGGGGAATAGGGGGTGACCGGGCAGGGCCTGGGGGGCATTTTTCTGTCGCATGTGTTATTGCACATGCGACAGAAATCATAGGAGCAGGGCGGCCGGTGCGCGCGGCCATGTTGGATTTCCGGGAGGGGGGGGGGGTCGGGGGTCGGGACGGGCACTTTGGCGACACCGGGGGCTTTCCTGGACTTTGCCAGGAAGTGAGGTCAACAGGAAACCTCTTGACCTCACTTCCAGGTAAATGCCTGCGTTCTGGCGTGCCGACAGGCCGCGGACCGCAACAAAAAAGCAGCTCACTGCGGTGTAGCTGCGTTCTGACCCACATCATTGATTCAATGGGGGAGAGAATGCAGCCACAACGCACAAAAGAAGTGACATGCTGCTTTTCTTTCCGCACCGATTTTTGGCATCCAAAACGCTGTGTTTAGAAACGCAGCGTGTGCACTGATTTTTCGGCTTTCTCATACACTTTGCTGGGAAAGCTGAAAGCATGCAATTTGCCACTGAAACGCTGCGGTTCTAAACGCAGCGTTTCCGCGGTAAAAAACGCAACGTGTGCACACAGCCTAAAGGAGAAAGGAACGGAGGACAGGTGAGAAGAAAGTTTTGGTGTGTGTGCCGCTGAGGCTGCATAGGTTAGGGTGTGTGTGTGTGTGTGTGTCTGTGTGTGTTAGAAGAATGGCAGAACAGGGTACCAGGATGAGTCATTGCTACAAAAAGAGGTCCAGTAAAGGGGACATTACTACAAGAAAACAACCTGCATGGGCATATTACTACAGGATGGGCACAAGGATGGGGCACATTACTCTAGGATGGGCACATTACTTCAGGATGGGGACAAGGATGGGCACATTACTACAGGATGAGGACCAGGATGGGCTCATTACTTCAGGATGGGGACAAGTATGGGCACACTACTACTAGATGACAACATGGATGGGCACATCACTACATGATGAGGACAGGATGGGCATATTGCTACAAGATGAAGACCAAGATGGTGCACATTACAGAGGATGAGGGCCAGGATGGGGACATTACTACAGAATGGGGACAAGGATGGGGCACATTACTACAGGATGAGGATCAGGATGGGCTCATTACTACTGGATGGGAACAAGAATGGGCACATTATTACAATAAAGGGACAAGGATGGGAACATTACTCCAGGATGGGGACAAGGATGGGAACATTACTCCAGGATGGGGACAAGGATGGGCACATTATTACAAGAAGGGGACAAGGATGAGCGCATTACTACAGGATGGGGACAAGGATTGGCACAGTACTACAGGATGGGGACATTACTCCAGAATGGGGTAAGGATGGGCACATTATTACAAGAAGGGGACAAGGATAAGCACATTACTACAGGATGGGCACATTACTACAGGATGGGGACAAGGATGGGCACATTACTACAGAATGTGGACCAGGATAGGCACATTACTATAGGATGGGGACAAGGATGGGAACATTACTACAGGATGAAGATCAGGTTGGCTCATTATTACAGGATGGGGACAAGGCTGGGGACATTACTACAGAATGAGGACTAGGATGGGAACATTACTACAGGATGAAGATCAGGTTGGCTCATTATTACAGGATGGGGACAAGGATGGGCACATTATTACAAGAAAGGGACAAGGATGGGCACATTACTACAGGATGGGAACATTACTATAGGATGGGGATAAGGATGGGCACATTACTACAGGATGGGAATGTTACTACAGGATGAGGACAAGGATTGGCACATTACTACAGGATGAAGACCAGGATGTGGCATATTACTACAGGATGAGGACCAGGATGGGGACATCACTACAGGATAAGGACAAGAATGGGCAAATTACTACAAGAAGGGGACAAGGATGGGTACATTACTACAAGATGTGGACATTACTACAAGAAGGGGACAAGGATGCGCACATTACTACAGGATGGGGACGTTACTACAGGATGGAGACAAGGATAAGCACATTACTACAGGATGAGGACCACAATAGGGCACATTTCTACAGGATGAGGACCAGGATAGGGAACATTTCTACAGGATGAGAACCAGGATGAGGACATTACTACAGGATGGGGCGCATTACTTCAAGAAGGGGACAAAGATGGGTACATTACTACAAGATGGAAATAAGGATGAGCACATTATTACAGGATGGAAGTAAGGATGAGCACATTACTACAAGATGGAAATAAGGATGGGTACATTACTACAATGGGACGAGGATGGGCACATTACTACAGAATGGGGAGCAGGATGGTACACATTGCTACAAGAGGGAGAACAGGATGGAGGATATTACTAAAAGATGAGGACTAGATGCAGCCCCCAATTATTTTTTTCTATGTGCAGCCCTTATACCCAGCCAAGTTTGAGACCCTTGATGTAGGTAGTATGTAAAAATGAGGTTGATGAAGTGGTAAAGGGTTTCCTATATTTTATATCAGATGTCACTGTACAGATCTTACAGTATCTGGGTAATAGCAGATTTGCACACTCCTTACCATAGAAGAGTGAGAAGGTAGAAAGGCTGAATGGAACATTCATGGTAAAACTCCAGAAGGTAATGGACACGAAACAAGAAGAAATCCATTAGTATTGAGATACAATTATGTGTATTCAGGTAGGGAACTGAGGATAAGCAGGTAGGAAAGTCCAGAGGACACGGATAGCGTGCTCCTATATACCTCCTGATATACCCATAATTAGTCACAAAAGGAGGGATTGGCGGCACGGTGGCTCAGTGGTTAGCACTGCAGTCTTGCAGCGCTGGGGTCCTGGGTTCAAATCCCACCAAGGACACCATCTGCAAGGAGTATGTTCTCCCCGTGTTTGCGTGGGTTTCCTCCGGGTACTCCGGTTTCCTCCCACACTCCAAAGACATACAGATAGGGACTCTAGATTGTGAGCCCCAATGGGGACAGTGTTGCAAATGTATGTAAAGCGCTGTGGAATTAATAGCGCTATATAAATGAATACAATTATTATTAATTATTGTGAGAGAATAGAAGCCATTTTGTTCTTTGAGTATCCATCTTGTCTTATAAATGTATGATGTCATGGTGACTGAGTGGAGACATTTCACATTTGTATACACACCCCTATTGCCCTTATTAGTGCATAGTTCAGAGGAATCTTGTCCTTTGTTTTGAGATACTTTAAAGACAGGTCACATGATGTAATAATCCAGAAACCTCCAGTACACCGCAGTGCTGTGTGTGCTGTATTGATTTCCCGAGCGCTCGTAAAACAAATCTTATTAATTTGGAGTTCACCTGGCATAGAAGGGCTGTATTTCACTCACAAAAACAATGTAAATACTGCTTCAAATTCTGATTTATATGTTCTGTCTGCCCATTACACTGAGGGTGAAATGCCGAAGAATGGGATAACTTATTCCCTAACCGAAAGCAAAATGCTGTCCAAAGTTTGGCAATTAACCCGAGTTTCTCTATCTGAGACAATATTAGCGGGAACTCCATGGAGTTTAGCAACTTCACAAACAAAGACCTGAGCTAAAGTCTTGTCATTAGGTAAGGTGATAAAATGTGTCATTTTAGAAAACCTATCAACAAAATGACCGTATTCCCAGCAGATGAGGGTAAATCTGTCATAAAATACCTAAAAATGTCTGACCAAGGTTGACTGGGAACACTAAAAGGCTACAAACATCCAGAAGAATGAACGTGAGATGCCTTGGAGCGCTCACATACGAGATCAAACATTACTTTAACCCTAGGATAACCAGCCAGAACAGAATCATGATGTTCCGCCTAGACCTTAAGTTGAAGATTCAGAGGGACAAATGACTTGTTCTCCGGAACGCCAGACAGCGCATCACATTGAGCTTCTGCTATCTCAGATTCAGAATCCGTCCTAAGTGCTGACACCACCACTCCCTGCATGAAGGATGGGGACAGGTTCCTCACAGGGTCACCCCCATTTCCCTCTTCCTCCTGGAAAACACGTGGACAAAGCATTGGCCTTAATGTTTTTAGAACCAGGGAGATATGTTACAAAGAAATTAAACTTATTGAAAAACATTGACCACCAAGCTTGTGTCAGTGTAAGACTCTGCAGACTCAAGGTAGAGAGCATTTTTAATTAGTGTAAGAGGATGGACCAAAAGGTGTTGCCATACCTCAGATGCTAATTTGATAGCAAGTATTTCCGTTACCAATATCGTAATTCTGTTCTGCCCACGATAGTCTCTTAGAGAAAAAAGCGAATGGACAGGACACAACTTACCTGTCACGTTTGTCTCTCGGCGTGGAGAGATTTGTCACAGTTCTTCTATTTAAGTTTTCCCCTACTTTGGAGGCTGAGGTTAAATGTCAGTTTTTCCCTTGATGTAAACTTGAATATGTCGCAGGCGGCGGGGCGCTGCGCTCGCTAACGCTCGGGTCCGGCGCTGCTGCTGCTGCTCGGTGGTGCGAGCGGTGGGCCGGATCCGGGGACTCGAGCTGCGCTCCTCGCCCGTGAGTGAAGTGGGGGTGGTTTGTTTGGGGATTTAGTCCGTGACGCCACCCACGGTTTGTGGTGAAGATGGGCACCACCTCTGCTGGTGACGGGGATCCCGGGAGCAATGGTAGGGAGCAGCTGGGATATTGTTCTCCCCCTCCGTGGGTAGGGGTTGGTGGTCCCGGGGCCCGGTGGTGTGACGGGGAGGCAGGGTCGGTGAGGTGCAGGGACAGCGCGGCGCGGTGCCGGATGGCACTGGTGTACTCACTCAGCAACAGATGCACAAAGTCTCTGGTAAACCAAATGGCTGGATGGACGGGTCCCGCAGCCGGCTGCAGTGTCTCTCCCTGGACAGGTGATGGTGGCTGTCTTTCCCTGCACCTTTGTGTACTGTGTTGACTCCGATGGCTTCCCAACGGTAGTCCACTCCCCGGCGTATAGGTGCTGGAGCAGCCCGTTTTGCCCGCAGGCGCTGGCCCTTGGATCTCTAGCCTGTGGCGGTGGCTGTATACCCTCACGGTGCGGACGGTTGCCTTCTGACGGGACTTGGGTAGTTAGGAAACCCCTGGGGTTCCTGTCACACTCGGATTTGACTATTGTCGGCAGCTCCAAGCCTGGTCGGGGTCCGATGGCCCTGCCTGTGTGCCTAGCTTCACTCCATTCCCCGGTCCGGTACCGGCAGGCCGACGCCCGACCCTGGTCCTTACGGCTCTGCGGAGTTCCACCAACTCCTGCAGACGGCCACCACCATCTGCCAACCTTGCTGTCAGTGCCTGGGCTCCAACCCAGACACTCGCAGTTTGTGACCTCTCACTTTCACCTCCTAAACTGATCTGCTCCTTTTTCCCGCCTCCAGGCCTGTGAACTCCTCGGTGGGTGCGGCCAACCACCTGGCTCCGCCCCACCTTGTGTGAATATCAGACCCTGGAGGGAGGCAACAAGGGTTTTTATCTGACTAATGTAACTGTCTGGGGGTGGGGGTGTGTGTGTGTTTTGTCTGTGGCTACCTGGCTAGTCCAGGGCGCCACACTTAATTAGAGCTCAGCTGTGGCCACTCCCTGCCTCCTTACAAAGCCCCATCAGCCACCTCTTCCTTGCAGTTGATAGATTCTTTTACCAAGCTCTACTGTAGAGAGGGAGTCGCTCTGAAGCTGCTGGTGCAAGTCTTGCAGCGTGCCTACTGTTGTGCCTACTGTTGTTGTGGAGATACACTTTGTCTTGTATTTTTCTTCCCTGCTTTGGTTTTCCCTTTCCCATTTTTGTCTTATTCCTCTGTGTTTGGATGCTCTGTGACTGAGTTTTTGTTTTCCCTCGGTTTGTCTATTTGTTGTGGGGTTACCGCTCTTATCCCGGTTGATCCTATTGGGTGATGGGAGAAGGGGTACTAGATCAGGGCTAGTTAGGAGCAGGGCCAGTGTGGCAGCCCAGATGTCCTCACCATCAGAGGTAATTATGGTATTAGGGAGAGCTGGGGTCCCCTAACCTGAGGGTCAGTCCCGGTGCCCTTATGCCCATTACCTTCAAACCTTCCCGTGATACCTCCTCGTGACATTACTAAGAGATGGACCCTGAGACAACACAGCTCCTACAGCCACTTCTGACTCATCAACCTCCATCGTACAAGTTGAGATAAATCAAACTGTATCAATACAGGTGCCGACGAGAAGCATTTAAGACAGTCAAACACCTAGAAATCATCCTCAGACTATCTCGAGAAGTCTGTTCCTTTTTATTCATGTCAGTGACAGGTCTTGCTATAGCAGAAATGTTCTTAAGAAATTTTTTGTAATAATTCGTAAAATCTAAAAAACGTTGCATAGCCTTAAGGTTTCCAGGTCAGTCCCATTTTAGTATAGCCTGTAATTTAGTGTGATCCAAAACCTATCGCCGAAATTATATACCATAAAAAAGGAAGTTCCTGTATGCCAAACACACAATTCTCAAGTTTAGGATACAACCCATTATCTCTGAGAATTTGTAGAACTTGTCCGACATGTTCCATATGAGACCAATACATGATGATCTCATTTAAGTAAATGATTACAGTCTTCCCCAAAAGATGATAAAAAATATCATTAGCAAAGTGTTGGAAACCGCAAGCGCGATGGTAAGAACGAATGGCATCACCAGGTTTTCGAAGTGCCCTTCCAGCGTATTATAGGCCATTTTCCACTCATCCCCCTGTTTGATCCGGATGAGATTATAGGCCACCCTAAGTTTAGAGAATCATTTAGCAGCGGCAATCTGATTATAAAGGTCAGGAATGAGTGGAAGAGGATAAGGATCCTGAACTGTTATTTGGTGAGCTCCTGGAAGTCCAGGCATGAACCACCATCTTTTTTTCACAAAGAAAAATCCAGCCGCAACTGTTGACAAAGCCAGCCTACTGTGCCCCTTTACTAAATTCTCTGTTATGTTCTCTGAGAGATGACCTCTCAGGACCAGGCAAATTATAGAGTTTTCACTTGGGTAATTTTTCCACCAGGATCAATCTTATGGTGCAGTCATATGAGCTATGTGGCAGCAACTCCTGACATCCCCCCTCTGAGAACACATCACTAAAATCAGAGAGAGGACTAGGAAGGCCTATGGGGACCACTGAAATACAGATTCACAAACAGTGGTCTTTACAATATGTACTTCATTTCATTATGTTATGGGTTTGCCAATCTATGGTGGAGTTATGTAAGTGTCATGTGGTGTGCTGCTCTATAAGGACCAGGTGTCATGGCGACTTCAGACCCTGTTCACACTGCAGAGTCTGACACTTTACCTGGTGCTTCTATGTTGCTTAGTCAGAGCCAGGCATCAACCAGTTTTGTGCTCACTTGTGATTAGTCTGGCAGGAGTTAATTCCTACTAGCCTGTGAGTTCCTGCTTGTGTAGTGCCCCTGAGTCTGGTCGCTACAGGGTATATCATTATATCCTTCCCTGGCAGGAAAAGGTTAACCCGGTAAGTTTACACACACCTCACATAGCTCATCTAAACACAGTCAGGAAGTGACTCAGCCAGTTCCAGCAGACACAGGACTGGGGGAACAAGAGGTCACCATGACAAGGATCTGGATCCTTGCAAAGGTAGGGGGGCAGGAGTAGGAGTAAGTTACAAAGCAGACAGGAATTCGAGTTCAGTTCCAGTCAGACAGAGACAGAGCAGACAAGCTGTGGAGCAGGTCCCTGAGGGGTTGCTGCCAGGCACCCCTTTGGGAGGCAGAACAGAACCATCTGGGATGTAACACACCGCACCGACCTCTGCAGGAGTCTACTGCAGAAGGGAGCCAGCCAGGCCGGGGCTAGGAACACCTGGAGGGACGGGACCCAGTACCAGTAATCGTGGGCTGCAGGAGTATAGTCACCAGGGAGAGTACGGAGTGAGTACTCACGGGACTGAGCACAGGCGGGGTACAGAGCCCTAGTTCAGGAAGACGCTTCAAGCTCACCTGATAAAAATCTGCCCGGTGAGGGGACCATCAAGGACCTCATCGACGTTAGTGTCCGGGGCACAGCATCAAAGAGGTAACCTGGGAACATGGACAGAGGTCCAGCCCATAGAGAGGTTCAAGCTGCCTGCCATATGGGCCCAGACAGAGAGAGAGAGCAGGAGGGGATCCCAAGACGCTTCAGGCTACGAGGACCCTCCAAGTACAGATTTGTGCACGGAGGAGAAAGGCAACTGATTACCAGACCGGACTGGACCTCTGACCTGCCCGGGATCGACCGGACTCTCTGACTGCGAGGACCAGCACCTGAGGTGCGATACCATCTTAACCAGAGAATAAAGCATCTGGAACCCGCACCCGGTGACTCTGTGAGTAAATGCCGCCGCCCTGCTCTCCGGCGCTCCCGTGGACTGATGTCCTGTTGTCACCAACCTCCCGGGGTAATCACGCTCCACCTGTGGGGAGCGATACCATCCTGGCTGCACCTAACACCTGCCCCGGAGAGAGACTCTGCAGCAGCGGCTAATTTCTGGCCGCACACTACGGATGGCGTTACGAAGCATCCCCGTTCACCGTCCAGTACCAAACCTGGGAGAGGAAAAGTCACAGGAAGGGTCTGCGAGGGGAGGAGGCCAAGACCCAGTCGCAATTGCAACCGGCGACATGCTTCCCAGGGACCCGTCGCCCTCCTTCCACCCCCATTTACACTGGACACCTGTTTGTTTGTCTTTTCATGTAGCCAATGGGGCCACGGAGCCGGGTCAAGCCAGTCACAGCATTCCCCAAGAAACCACTGGCCCGGTGACGAGTACCCTAAGGCCCCGTGGGGCGCTACACTTGGGTCACAAGTTACTGAAGACCTATTACAGCCACCTCCGCCCTTTAAAAGATGGCGGATCCTGATTTACTTTTTTGGGGGGCTGCAGTTTTGTGATGATGACTCGCCCACCCCAGGGCTATGGGACACCCGGTGCCGGGCCGGACTAGTCCGGTGGTAGTCAGTGGTGGCTGGGCCCGGCTCCGTGGCCCTGGTGGGTGTCAGTATAATATGTGGCTTGTTTGTTAATGGTTGTGTTCGTGACGCCACCTGTGGTATGCGGCTATTAAGCCGCCGCTGCTGTGTGAGGCCTCCGGGATGATGTTATGGCAGCAATGGTAGTACTGCTCCCCACAGGTGGAGCAATGCCCGGGGCACGGTTGGTGCTTGTAAGTGTCTATGCAGATGAAATGACAGAGGCAACTCCAAGGGTGCAGTTCAAGTTCTTTACTCACAGTTCTTGTCACAGCTGTAGCAGGACCCTCGGACTGCTGGGACCACTGTCAGGGACCTCCGCCTTCTGGGTGATTCAGAGCGTGAAATCCGGTACCCTTCCTTTAGTGTCTCCTTCTCTGCTGTCTTCACTAGCCTTGCCTTAGTTAGGATGGACCTGGCTTGGCCTCCATTACAGCCTCCAGGCTGGGGGGTCACCTGTCGGCTGATTACCCCCTTTCTGAAGGTCTGCTCTGGGTTCTGGCCCTGGGAGCTTGCAACGTCCCTGGGCCTCGGTTTTTACTGTTTGGAGATTGTCTTTTCACTCCTCCAGTCTCTAGGGACCGTCCCCTGTCGCAGCTAATCACTCCACCGATGTCACTGTGGACCAGGCCACCGCAGCCTGCAACTACTCGTAGCGCCTCTGGGCCCTCGGCTTCGGTACCCAACAAGGACTGCTCGTGGTACCTACAGGACTACCCGCGGCCCTGCGACCCCTTCTGTCTCTGCGTGGTGTCACCTGGACCTCTGGGTCCCAGGTTCTTCACCAGGAAGCGTCTCCTTCAGTTCCTCTGCTCCTGACTGACTTGGAGCCTTTCTTTCCTTCTTTCTTTCTTTCTTTCCTCCTTGCCTGCCTCCAGCAGGCCTCCTCCTCCCTCCTTGCTCTCGTTCTTCTCCTCCAACTACATGCTGGCTCCTCACTCTCTCACTCCCTGAGGTAAACTGAAACTAACTTGACCTTCCTTTCTCTATCTGCTCTCTGGTGGCTCCTCCCACCTCCCCAGTTGCTAAGCTACCACCCTATGGGAGCAGGGATGGGTCTTACAGCCCCTCTCAGCATGCAGCATGGGAGGGTTGCCTGCCACTTTCCCTGGTCCTGTGTGTCCCTAGCAATGGGTGTAGTGTGGATTTACCAGGGGACCGGAGTTCACTCTCTTCCTCTCCCAGAATGGGGCATCACACCGCAAATGGGGTGCAATGACCTGTGGCGACGGAAGCCTCAGGGGCGCCACACTCCCCCACAGCAAATCCCAGCACGTCCTCGGGCTGAAAAACAACAAAAACATATGGAGAACTGCAAAACATTTTTGGTATGCAATAACATAAACTGTAAAACATTTCTTCCCTTTATGGGAGGCACATATCATGAACGTTGCAAACTTCTTATAAAGAAAACTCTAAGTGTGCACTTCCAGTCCATTGCACGGTTCAGGCAAATCCCCCATAATTCTGGTAGGGGGCACAACGGGTGCAACTATATACATTTTTGGCTACAACAAGTCCAGTAGCCCGGCAGTTCGTTTCTTTCCATCAGACAATAATGGGACAATCAACCAGCCATTAAGTCCAATGGCCTGGTTACATAGGACACATAAACAACATACCAGCCACTAAGTTCAGTGGCCTGGTAGGACATAACACATACACTTCCACCGGGGCCCACATTCCAGTTCAGTGGCCCGGTAGCACATAACATGGGGGGTGACGTCTTCAAAAAGCATCAGGGGCAGTACAGCAGGAAAGGGTGTCATCTTCGAAAAGAATAAGGGGCAAAACACGAGGGACTTCTTCAAAAAGAATGAGGGGCTATGTACAGTTCAGCTGCTTCTTACTTCTTTACATGTAGGGATTCTTCTCCGGCTCCCCACCTGGCAGCAGGTAGACAGCGGTCAGCACAATCTGCGTCTGCTGGTCTTGGCGGGCCGCGCCTGGCATGGCGGCGGCCTGTATTGGAGTCGCTGCCGTGACCGATTCTTGACGGGCTGCACCTGGCGTGGCTGCAGCCTGGGCTTGGCGGGCCGCATCTGCGGCGTGGATTAACATCGCCGCTGCGGCGGGATCTTGCTTGTCCGAGCGGGGCATCGCTGCTGGGGCCCGAGCTGGACGGGCCGGGCTTGGCGTCGCTGCTGCGGTGTGGATGGGCGCCGCTCCGGCGGCGAAATCTTGGCGGGCCGCACCTGGCGTAGCTGTGGCCCGGATCGGTGTCGCCGTGCCGGGCGTCCCTCCAGGGACCGCGGGCATGGCAGCGGGGGTTGGGGCTCTCGCGCCGGCAGGGGCATTAAATGACTCACCCCTCAGTAGCATCTCCGGTGTTCTGGTGGTCGCTGTCTTGCTGCAGGGTGCTGGTATCGGAGCTGCGGTCGTGGCACGCGCGCCTGCAGGAGGACCAGGCAGGAACCCCACCTGGCAATCCGGGCTCCGCCGGCTGGGGGTGTCACTCTCTTTACCCGGCTCTGCAGCGGCTGCTGGATCTTCTCCGCTCTCCAGGACGCAGGACACAACCCGGTTCTGAGGTGCGTGTCCCGGCTCGGCCACTCCTCCTCTGGCCGCTCGTTGCTCGGCGTCCATCCTTTTAGCTTCTTCACGCGCCATCTTTTCTTCCTCCGCCTTCTATGGCGGGCACCGCTTCGCGCGCTTTTCTTGGGCAAGGGGGCGGGGCTTCTCTTCGCGCCCTTTCTTCTTGCACGCCCCCCTTCTTCCCGCTCTCAGCAGCGCTAATGGCGGCGGTTTCTCAGTAAAGTACACAGTCTGTCACACGGTTCTTCAGGCGCACAGTACCCAGTTAAACCGGGCACGAAATCCTGTTCGTGACGCCAAAAGTTGACTCGCCCACCCCAGGGCTATGGGACACCCGGTGCCGGGCCGGACTAGTCCGGTGGTAGTCAGTGGTGGCTGGGCCCGGCTCCGTGGCCCTGGTGGGTGTCAGTATAATATGTGGCTTGTTTGTTAATGGTTGTGTTCGTGACGCCACCTGTCGTATGCGGCTATTAAGCCGCCGCTGCTGTGTGAGGCCTCCGGGATGATGTTATGGCAGCAATGGTAGTACTGCTCCCCACAGGTGGAGCAATGCCCGGGGCACGGTTGGTGCTTGTAAGTGTCTATGCAGATGAAATGACAGAGGCAACTCCAAGGGTGCAGTTCAAGTTCTTTACTCACAGTTCTTGTCACAGCTGTAGCAGGACCCTCGGACTGCTGGGACCACTGTCAGGGACCTCCGCCTTCTGGGTGATTCAGAGCGTGAAATCCGGTACCCTTCCTTTAGTGTCTCCTTCTCTGCTGTCTTCACTAGCCTTGCCTTAGTTAGGATGGACCTGGCTTGGCCTCCATTACAGCCTCCAGGCTGGGGGGTCACCTGTCGGCTGATTACCCCCTTTCTGAAGGTCTGCTCTGGGTTCTGGCCCTGGGAGCTTGCAACGTCCCTGGGCCTCGGTTTTTACTGTTTGGAGATTGTCTTTTCACTCCTCCAGTCTCTAGGGACCGTCCCCTGTCGCAGCTAATCACTCCACCGATGTCACTGTGGACCAGGCCACCGCAGCCTGCAACTACTCGTAGCGCCTCTGGGCCCTCGGCTTCGGTACCCAACAAGGACTGCTCGTGGTACCTACAGGACTACCCGCGGCCCTGCGACCCCTTCTGTCTCTGCGTGGTGTCACCTGGACCTCTGGGTCCCAGGTTCTTCACCAGGAAGCGTCTCCTTCAGTTCCTCTGCTCCTGACTGACTTGGAGCCTTTCTTTCCTTCTTTCTTTCTTTCTTTCCTCCTTGCCTGCCTCCAGCAGGCCTCCTCCTCCCTCCTTGCTCTCGTTCTTCTCCTCCAACTACATGCTGGCTCCTCACTCTCTCACTCCCTGAGGTAAACTGAAACTAACTTGACCTTCCTTTCTCTATCTGCTCTCTGGTGGCTCCTCCCACCTCCCCAGTTGCTAAGCTACCACCCTATGGGAGCAGGGATGGGTCTTACAGCCCCTCTCAGCATGCAGCATGGGAGGGTTGCCTGCCACTTTCCCTGGTCCTGTGTGTCCCTAGCAATGGGTGTAGTGTGGATTTACCAGGGGACCGGAGTTCACTCTCTTCCTCTCCCAGAATGGGGCATCACACCGCAAATGGGGTGCAATGACCTGTGGCGACGGAAGCCTCAGGGGCGCCACAATGACAAAAAAAAACTACAGCATGTCAACTCTTTTTGCGTTTTTCCATGAGTTTTTCACCCATTGGTGTAATAAAAACGCATAAAAAAGCATAGTTAAAAAACACAAAAAACATATGCATTTTCTGATGCGGTTTTTTTTGCAGGGTGCAGTTTTGTGGCAAACACAAAACTGCAGCATGCGGGTATGGCCTAACTGTAAAGAACCCTTTCCTATTTTTCTTCCCCCACAGTGACTGCCCCCTGATCCTTAGTATTGTCTTTGGAAGGAATAAGTCCTGCGCCGTCCTTTATATTGACATCACATGTATTTATACATATAAATGAGCTCTCCTCTGAGACGTCTTTTTCCACCTCTCATCATACGGGCGTCCTCCATTACTCATCATACGGGCAGCCTCCATCACTCATCATACAGGCGTCATCCATTACTCATCATACAGGCGGCCTCCATTACTCATCATATGAGCGGCCTCCATTACTCATCATACGGGCGTCCTCCATTACTCATCATACAGGCGGCCTCCATTACTTATCATGCGAGCAGCCTCCATTACTCATCATACGGGCGTCCTCCACTACGCATCATACAAGCGGCTTTCATAACTCATCATACGAGCAGCCTCCATTACTCATCATACGGGCAGCCTCCACTACGCATCATACAAGCGGCCTTCATAACTCATCATACGGGCGGCCTCCATTCCTCATCATACGGGCGTCCTCCACTACGCATCATACAAGCGGCCTTCATAACTCATCATAAGAGCGGCCTCCATTCCTCATCATACGGGCGTCCTCCACTACGCATCATACAAGCGGCCTTCATAACTCATCATACGGGCGGCCTCCATTCCTCATCATACGGGCGTCCTCCACTACGCATCATACAAGCGGCCTTCATAACTCATCATACGAGCGGCCTCCATTACTCCTCATACGGGCGGCCTCCATTCCTCATCATACGGGCAGCCTCCACTATGCATCATACAAGCGGCCTTCATAACTCATCATACGAGCGGCCTCCATTACTCATCATACGGCGGCCTCCATTACTCATCAAACAGGCAGCCTCCATTACTCATCATACGGGCGACCTCCACTACTCATCCAACAGGCAGGTTCCATTACTCATCATACAGGCAGCCTCCATTCCTTGTAGTAGTCTAGTTACCCGCCTTTGAACTGACTGTAACTTCTGAATGTCCTTTTTAAAATGTGGAGCCCAAAACTGGATCCCTTATTCCAGATGTGGCCGTACCAGTGATTTATAGACTGGTAACAATATGTTGGGATCATGGATGTAACGCCCATGCCAGCGTCCTCGTACTCTCCTGCTCCCTTCCAAGGCGAGGACGCCAGTTTCTTCACTTGTCCAGGCGTCCTGCGCCTGCGGTCCTGTCCAATGCTACTGCTTCCCGGAGTGTCTGTACACCTGGGCAGGCCTCCAATTTCAGTCTGTAGGGCACACCCCTGGCCACGCCCCCTTTCTTAAAATACCAGCTTCCTCCTAACCTGGAAACACCTCCCAGGTCAGCTAGGAGGTCGCAGGAACTTAAGGCACCTTTAACCCTATCACTGGTGCCTGGGCAATGTGTTAAGCCTCTTTCACACATCATTTTTTTGGCATCAGTCACAATCAGTTTTCTGACTGATGCGACGGATCCTTCGCAGATTGGGTAAAACTGATGCGACGGATCCATCGTACCACTTTTTTTATATGAACGGTTATTTCTTCTGACCAGAAACCTCATTTACACCTAATCTAAGCATGCTCAGTTTAAAAAAACGGATCTGTCGCAGAATCCGCCATTTGACGGATTGCAACGGATCCTGCGCCCATAGGCTTCCATTATAACAAATGTCGGATCCGTCGCTGTCCGTTTTTTCGACGCAGACAAAAACGTTCATGTGGACGACGGCTCCGTCGGCTGGACAAACATTTTTTGATGGATCCGTCGCACAATGGATGAAACGTGAGGGCATCTGTCGCTAATACAAGTCAAGGAGAAAAAACGGATCCAGCGATGGATCCGTTTTTTTCACAAAACGACAGATTGTGACTGATGGCAAAAAACTGATGCTTCCCGGAGTGTCTGCACACCTAGCAGGCCTTCAATCTCAGTCTCTAGGGCACACCCCTGGCCACGCCCCCTTTCTTAAAGGGCCAATGTCCTCCTAACCCAGAAGCACCTCCTAGGTCAGTTAGGAGGTTGCAGGTACTTAAGGCACCTCTGCCCTATCACTGGTGCCTGGGCAATGAGTCATTGCTTGTTGTCAGATCCGCTAGCACTGCACTGCTGCTGCTGCTATATTGTGCTAGTTCTGTTACAGATATCTTTGCATTACAGAGTGCTGCTGCCGTATCCCTACCTGCTGCGAGTGGCTACACCGGCCGACTACCACAATACCCGCTGCCACAAGGTATTGTCTCCTGCTATGCCACGAGGTATTGTCTCTTGCTACCGCAACCATCTACGCTGGTCGTCTTACACGATACCCGTCTCTACAAGTTTCCACGCCGGACTCTGCGGCTGTATCATCCATCCCGGAAGGAATCTTGACTCCTGCTGCAGCAACCTATTGCCAGAAGCTGTCACTTCCGTTCCCCTGGGGCTAGCCAGCGCAGTATGAGTGGCATCCGGACTCATACTTGCAGCATAACACCCTCACCTTTAGGGGCTCTGGAGAAGACCAGGCTCAGGTCTGTAGTCAAGCCCCTCAGGGTTTTCTGTGTGCTGCGGCCCAGTAGGTTCACTAATATCTCAGCTCGCCCAGCGATCATAACAACGGATCAATTCTCTATTTTTCTCCTCCCTTTTGCAGCTGCTGCCTGACATTGAGTGCTGCTGCTCAGTTACTTGTACCCAGTTTCCCCCAGTCTTTCTCCTGGTGGTTTGGTGTCATCAGCAAAGACTGACACTTTACTATCACTCCCATCCACATGGTTGTCAATAAAGAGATTAAAAAGAATCGGTCCTAGCACAGATCCCTGCGGTCCTTACTGCTCCCAGTACAGATCCCTGTGGTTCCCACTGCACCCAGCGTAGATCCATGTGGCCCCCACTGCTCTTAGTACAGATCCCTGTGGTCCCCATTGCTCCCAGTACAGACCCTGTGGTCTCCACTGCTCCCAGTACAGATCCCTGCAGCCCCCACTGCTTCCAGTACAGATCCCTGCAGTCCCCACTGCTCCCAGTACAGATCCCTGCAGCCCCCACTGCTCCCAGTACAGATCCCTGTGGTGTCCACTGCTCCCAGTACAGATCCCTGCGGCCCCCACTGCTCCCAGCGCAGATCCCTGCAGCCCCCACTGCTCCCAGTACAGATCCCTGCAGCCCCCACTGCTCCCAGTACAGGTCCCTGTGGTGTCCACTGCTCCCAGTACAGATCTCTACCATCCCCACTGCTCCCAGCGCAGATCCCTGCAGTTCCCACTGCTCCCAGCGCAGATCCCAGCAGTTCCCACTGCTCCCAGTACAGATCCCTGCGGTCCTCACTGCTCCCAATACAGATCACTGCGGTCCCCACTGCTCCCAGTACAGATCCCTGCAGTCTCCACTGCTCCCAGTACAGATCCCTGCGGCCCCCACTGCTCCCAGTACAGATCCCTGCGGCCCCCACTTCTCCCAGTACAGATCCCTGCGGCCCCCACTGCTCCCAGTACAGATCCCTGCGGCCCCCACTGCTCCCAGTACAGATCCCTGCGGCCCCCACTGCTCCCAGTACAGATCCCTGCAGTTCCCACTGCTCCCAGTACAGATCCCTGCGGCCCCCACTGCTCCCAGTACAGATCCCTGCAGCCCCCACTGCTCCCAGTACAGATCCCTGCGGTTCCCACTGCTCCCAGTACAGATCCCTGCGGTCCCCACTGCTCCCAGTACAGATCCCTGCGGCCCCCACTGATCCCAGTACAGATCCCTTCGGCCCCCACTGCTCCCAGTACAGATCCCTGCGGCCCCCACTGCTCCCAGTACAGATCCCTGCGGCCCCCACTGCTCCCAGTACAGATCCCCGCAGTTCCCACTGCTCCCAGTACAGATCCCTGCGGTCCCCACTGCTCCCAGTACAGATCCCTGCAGTTCCCACTGCTCCCAGTACAGATCCCTGCAGTTCCCACTGCTCCCAGTACAGATCCCTGCGGTCCCCACTGCTCCCAGTACAGATCCCTGCGCCCCCCACTGCTCCCAGTACAGATCCCTGCAGTTCTCACTGCTCCCAGTACAGATCCCTGCAGTTCCCACTGCTCCCAGTACAGATCCCTGCGGCCCCCACTGCTCCCAGTACAGATCCCTGCGGCCCCACTGCTCCCAGTACAGATCCCTGCGGTCCCCACTGCTCCCAGTACAGATCCCTGCGCCCCCCACTGCTCCCAGTACAGATCCCTGCGGCCCCCACTGCTCCCAGTACAGATCCCCGCAGTTCCCACTGCTCCCAGTACAGATCCCTGCGGTCCCCACTTCTCCCAGTACAGATCCCTGCAGTTCCCACTGCTCCCAGTACAGATCCCTGCAGTTCCCACTGCTCCCAGTACAGATCCCTGCGCCCCCCACTGCTCCCAGTACAGATCCCTGCAGCCCCCACTGCTCCCAGTACAGATCCCTGCGGACCCCACTGCTCCCAGTACAGATCCCTGCGGCCCCCACTGCTTCCAGTACAGATCCCCGCAGTTCCCACTGCTCCCAGTACAGATCCCTGCGGTCCCCACTGCTCCCAGTACAGATCCCTGCAGTTCCCACTGCTCCCAGTACAGATCCCTGCGGTCCCCACTGCTCCCAGTACAGATCCCTGCGCCCCCCACTGCTCCCAGTACAGATCCCTGCAGTTCCCACTGCTCCCAGTACAGATCCCTGCAGTTCCCACTGCTCCCAGTACAGATCCCTGCGGCCCCCACTGCTCCCAGTACAGATCCCTGCAGCCCCCACTGCTCCCAGTACAGATCCCTGCGGTCCCCACTGCTCCCAGTACAGATCCCTGCGGTCCCCACTGATCCCAGTACAGATCCCTGCGGTCCCCACTGCTCCCAGTACAGATCCCTGCGGCCCACACTGCTCCCAGTACAGATCCCTGCGGCCCCCACTGCTCCCAGTACAGATCCCTGCGGCCCCCACTGCTCCCAGTACAGATCCCCGCAGTTCCCACTGCTCCCAGTACAGATCCCTGCGGTCCCCACTGCTCCCAGTACAGATCCCTGCAGTTCCCACTGCTCCCAGTACAGATCCCTGCAGTTCCCACTGCTCCCAGTACAGATCCCTGCGGTCCCCACTGCTCCCAGTACAGATCCCTGCGCCCCCCACTGCTCCCAGTACAGATCCCTGCAGTTCTCACTGCTCCCAGTACAGATCCCTGCAGTTCCCACTGCTCCCAGTACAGATCCCTGCGGCCCCCACTGCTCCCAGTACAGATCCCTGCGGCCCCACTGCTCCCAGTACAGATCCCTGCGGTCCCCACTGCTCCCAGTACAGATCCCTGCGCCCCCCACTGCTCCCAGTACAGATCCCTGCGCCCCCCACTGCTCCCAGTACAGATCCCCGCAGTTCCCACTGCTCCCAGTACAGATCCCTGCGGTCCCCACTTCTCCCAGTACAGATCCCTGCAGTTCCCACTGCTCCCAGTACAGATCCCTGCAGTTCCCACTGCTCCCAGTACAGATCCCTGCGCCCCCCACTGCTCCCAGTACAGATCCCTGCGGCCCCCACTGCTCCCAGTACAGATCCCTGCGGACCCCACTGCTCCCAGTACAGATCCCTGCGGCCCCCACTGCTTCCAGTACAGATCCCCGCAGTTCCCACTGCTCCCAGTACAGATCCCTGCGGTCCCCACTGCTCCCAGTACAGATCCCTGCAGTTCCCACTGCTCCCAGTACAGATCCCTGCGGTCCCCACTGCTCCCAGTACAGATCCCTGCGCCCCCCACTGCTCCCAGTACAGATCCCTGCAGTTCCCACTGCTCCCAGTACAGATCCCTGCAGTTCCCACTGCTCCCAGTACAGATCCCTGCGGCCCCCACTGCTCCCAGTACAGATCCCTGCAGCCCCCACTGCTCCCAGTACAGATCCCTGCGGTCCCCACTGCTCCCAGTACAGATCCCTGCGGTCCCCACTGCTCCCAGTACAGATCCCTGCGGTCCCCACTGCTCCCAGTACAGATCCCTGCGGCCCACACTGCTCCCAGTACAGATCCCTGCGGCCCCCACTGCTCCCAGTACAGATCCCTGCAGTTCCCACTGCTCCCAGTACAGATCCCTGCGGCCCCCACTGCTCCCAGTACAGATCCCTGCGGCCCCCACTGCTCCCAGTACAGATCCCTGCGGTCCCCACTGCTCCCAGTACAGATCCCTGCGGTCCCCACTGCTCCCAGTACAGATCCCTGCAGTTCCCACTGCTGACTATAATAACCCAATTAGACAATGTACCCTTTACTATTCTACTCTTTCCTTTCTTTTAGCCAATTCCTTACCCAGTTGCATATAGTTTCCCCTGGTCGCGGCTTCTGGAGCTTTAGTATAAGGCTATTATGTGGTACAGGATCAAATGCCTTTACCAAGTCCAGATAAATCCCGTCAGCTGCATTATATCCAGATCTGCACTTACCCCCTCATAGTTACATAGTTACATAGTTACTTAGGTTGAAAAAAGACCTAGGTCCATCTAGTTCACCCTTCCTCCACCAGTTCTACATTTAGTCACTAAGTCATTTATAACCAACAATGTTTTGTGTACTGAGGAAATCATCTAGCCCTTTTTTAAAAGCTGTTATAGTATCTGCCATTACTACTGTGTCGCCCTGGGCAAGCCAGGGGACACAGATAACAACACCACCACACCCCACACTCCAGGTAGGCACACCTGCTAACCAGAAATCCTTGTTGCCTTCCTCCAAGAGTCTGTTGATGCACACCAGGGGGTGGGCCAGGCGGTTGGCTCCGCCCACCTAGGAGCTCACAACTCTGGAGGCAGGAAGTTACCAGGCAGTCCAGTCAGGGACATGAACGAGTGAACAGCAGATTAGCCCAGGCAGGGCTTGAGTAAACATCGAGATTAGCCCAGGCAGGGGCTAGAGGAAACAACCAGAAGTGAAAGTGAAGGAAAGGAAAGTGGAAAAGGAGGAAAGCAAGAAGTGGTGACAGAGCAAAGAGTGAGCAAGCCTGAGAGCCCAGCTGTGTGTAGGGCTAGAACAGCAAGGTCAGCGACGGCGGTGACTGTCCGGAGGGGGACCGTTTGGAAGTTCCTGGAAGGACCCCGTTGGCTGTGTGCCCGGTGGTCTGGAGCAGTGTTCCGAAGGACAGTCAGCACCAGGGCAGGGGCCTCTCGGACCCCGGCAAGGCTAGGAGTCGCCCAATTTGCCGAATCCGTCAGTGAAGGGGACGTAGATCCCCCAGCAACCAAGTCCCGATTGACGGCAACAGCCCGACCATTACCAGGGAGACACCGCCACCGCCAAGGCACCAGTTTCCCCAGGGCCAGCGCCTGCGGGCAAAGTGTAGAGCTCCTCCGGCCCAGATTGCAGTCGGGGAGCGGGTAACCGGAGGGAATCCACCGCTACCATCAGTCAAACAGGTGCAAGGAAGAGAGACGTCACCGTCACCTACCGGGAGTGCAGGTGCAACCGTCTGTGGGACCGTCCTACCAGCCGTTGGTTTACCGTACAAACTGTGTCCGTGTCTCAGGCTGAGTGAGTACCACAGTGCCGCAAGGCACAGCGCTGCCCCCGCGTCCCTGCGCCCTCCGGGCCCTACACTTCACATCTCTTCACCGGGACCCGGGATCACCAACCCCTACCCACGGAGGGGCAACACAACACCTGGCTGCTCCCATCACCATCCCCGGGATCCCCATCCAAAGCAGCGGTGGTGCAATCACCACAACCGTGGGTGGCGTCACGAACTATAACAATCCCCACACCCAACAAACCCCCTTTCACTCACGGGCGAGGAGTGTCGCTCGAGACTCCCCGGGATCCGGCCCACGGCTCGAGCCACCAGGAGCAACTGCCGGACCCGAGCAGAAGGGGTGAGCGCGGTGTGCTGACACCCTCCTCCCCGCCCGCGACAACTTGGCGTCACGAACAGGATCTTACCGCTCTGCCGTCAGGTAGAGGTGCGCCTTGTTACCGCCGGAGGCATCCGGCAGAAAAATTTCAGAAGCCGCCATCTTTGGCGCGAAAAGTTCCCGCTCGAACGTCTTCTCGAGCAGTAGAAGCGCGAAGGCCAAAACCCCGCCCCGAGAGAGGAGGGGCCGGAAAGAGCTAAGGGGGACGCGATGGCGGCTGGCCGCATGTGAGCGCGGCTGTGGAAGCAGGGACGCCAGGACCCTGCGGCCATTTATTGGTTCCTGGAAGAGGTCGCTGCTAAAGATGCTGAGTCCGACCAACAACACCGTGGTCCCCGCGCCCGGAATGGCGGCGTGGGTGGAAGTCCGGACCGCCCAGCTAAGCAGCCGTCTGCAGGTCCGCATGCAGCTCCTCCTGGAGGAGTGGGAGGCCGACATGGTGGAAGTGGTGGCTGCTGTGCGGAGATGCGAGGTGGAGGAAGATTTGGAGGAACGGGTAACAGACCCACGTCCCTGTATTCCCGAGGGATCGGCCGCTGCGGCTGAGGGGCCCGGCCTACACCCGTTCACCCTGCTGCCTCTCCCGCTACCCGCGTTAGCTGCTGCTGCCCCGCCACTAGGCCCGCTACCACCACCACCGGTAGCGGTACCCTGCCAATCCGCCCCGGCGGACCGACCTGCAGCAGAAGTTCATGACCACCCTGAACCGCTTCTATGGAAGAAGCCAAAGGCTGAGCCCGTCAGCAAAGATGCACCGGAGGCACGGCGGGGATGCAGCTGCCAGGAGGCAGAGGAGGCCATGTCACAGCGGGGTCCCTCATTACTGAAGGTGCCGGTCGTAGCCGACACGGAGGGACTCTGGCTGGGTCCGTCCCCCGCACATGCTGAACCGGAGCAAACAGAAAGTACTCCCGGCTGGGAGCGGCGGCAACAGCAGCTGCGCAGGGAGATCGATGCCCGAGAGGGGTGTAGAGCGGATGTGCATGCCCGCATGTATATGGAAGAAGATCGCCTGCAGCGAGCTACCATTGGGGTCCAGAGCGGTGCACCATGTGAAGGTGGCACTAGAGCCCCACGAGTGGGAATGGACTGTTGAGCCGCAAAAGGCAGCGGAGTGCCGCTGCACAGTCCCCGTTGGGACCACCACTGAGTTGTTTGTTGTTTAAAGGTTGAAAGTTTTGAAAAATGATGATAAGGAAAATGAAAATTACCGAGTTTTTCATCTGATTGTCTGCAAGTGATTGAACCGGCCGGAGCCGGCACCGTTGTCCCCGTGGGGACCGTTTAAGTTTGGCATGGGAACTATCCATGGACAAGCCCGTGAACTTGCAGGGCAACCACAAACGTTAAGTGGCTTGTAAATATGTTGGGTACCGTTACCGTTTCCGCAATGCCGCCTCCGGAGAGGCAGGTTGGAGGGAGGGCCCTGAGCAGAGCAGGCCAGGGCCCAGCCACCAAAGGAACCGGTGGCTACCCTCTGGAGGGAAGGACAGATCCCGCTCGGGTGACTTGTGCTGGACTGTGGGTCAAGGGGTGCTGCCTGGGTTTTAGGGGCAGCATCAGGGCCAGGTTGCTTGGGTGGGAGAGAGCGGAAACCGTGACCGTACACCGTTGAAACGTTAAAAGTAAAATGTGCCTCCCGTCTTGGGAAGAGTTGATTAAAAATGTTATGCATGTTTGTTTAACCCTGTTATCCCCTTTTTACAGAAAAATAAAACCGGTGTAGGACGGCAGCCCGCGGACGGTCTGCATTTTGCTAAGGGGGAATGTGTCGCCCTGGGCAAGCCAGGGGACACAGATAACAACACCACCACACCCCACACTCCAGGTAGGCACACCTGCTAACCAGAAATCCTTGTTGCCTTCCTCCAAGAGTCTGTTGATGCACACCAGGGGGTGGGCCAGGCGGTTGGCTCCGCCCACCTAGGAGCTCACAACTCTGGAGGCAGGAAGTTACCAGGCAGTCCAGTCAGGGACATGAACGAGTGAACAGCAGATTAGCCCAGGCAGGGCTTGAGTAAACATCGAGATTAGCCCAGGCAGGGGCTAGAGGAAACAACCAGAAGTGAAAGTGAAGGAAAGGAAAGTGGAAAAGGAGGAAAGCAAGAAGTGGTGACAGAGCAAAGAGTGAGCAAGCCTGAGAGCCCAGCTGTGTGTAGGGCTAGAACAGCAAGGTCAGCGACGGCGGTGACTGTCCGGAGGGGGACCGTTTGGAAGTTCCTGGAAGGACCCCGTTGGCTGTGTGCCCGGTGGTCTGGAGCAGTGTTCCGAAGGACAGTCAGCACCAGGGCAGGGGCCTCTCGGACCCCGGTAAGGCTAGGAGTCGCCCAATTTGCCGAATCCGTCAGTGAAGGGGACGTAGATCCCCCAGCAACCAAGTCCCGATTGACGGCAACAGCCCGACCATTACCGGGGAGACACCGCCACCGCCAAGGCACCAGTTTCCCCAGGGCCAGCGCCTGCGGGCAAAGTGTAGAGCTCCTCCGGCCCAGATTGCAGTCGGGGAGCGGGTAACCGGAGGGAATCCACCGCTACCATCAGTCAAACAGGTGCAAGGAAGAGAGACGTCACCGTCACCTACCGGGAGTGCAGGTGCAACCGTCTGTGGGACCGTCCTACCAGCCGTTGGTTTACCGTACAAACTGTGTCCGTGTCTCAGGCTGAGTGAGTACCACAGTGCCGCAAGGCACAGCGCTGCCCCCGCGTCCCTGCGCCCTCCGGGCCCTACACTTCACATCTCTTCACCGGGCCCCGGGATCACCAACCCCTACCCACGGAGGGGCAACACAACACCTGGCTGCTCCCATCACCATCCCCGGGATCCCCATCCAAAGCAGCGGTGGTGCAATCACCACAACCGTGGGTGGCGTCACGAACTATAACAATCCCCACACCCAACAAACCCCCTTTCACTCACGGGCGAGGAGTGTCGCTCGAGACACCCCGGGATCCGGCCCACGGCTCGAGCCACCAGGAGCAACTGCCGGACCCGAGCAGAAGGGGTGAGCGCGGTGTGCTGACACCCTCCTCCCCGCCCGCGACACTACCTCTTGTGGTAGTGTATTCCACAGTCTGACCGCTCTAACTGTAAAGAACCCTTTCCTATTTAGGTGTAGGAATCACTTTTCTTCCACTCGCAGTGAGTGCCCCCTGGTCCTTAGTATTGTTTTTGGAAGAAATAAGTCATGTGCCAGTCCTTTATATTGACCACACATGTATTTATACATATAAATGAGATCTCCTCTGAGACGTCTTTTTTCTAAGCTAAACATATCTAACTTTTTCAACCTGCCATCATATGGGAGGCCTCCATTCCTTGTAATAGTCTAGTTGCTACCTTTGAACTGATTCAAACTTCTGAATGTCCTTTTTAAAATGTGGAGCCCAAAACTGGATCCCGTATTCCAGATGTGGCCTTACAAGTGATTTATAGAGGGGTAACAATACGTTGGGATCACGTGATCTAATCTCTCTTTTTATACACCCTAAAATCTTGTTTGCTTTAGCAGCTGCTGCTTGACATTGAGTGCTGCTGCTCAGCTTATTTGTAATGAGAATACCCAAGTCCTTCTCCTGTTCTGTAGTCCCGAGTTTACTTCCATTTAATTTATACGCAGCTATAGGATTACTCCGTCCTAGGTGCATTACTTTACATTTATCAACATTAAATCTCATTTGCCAAGTATCTGCCCATTCTGACATCTTATCCAGATCTTTTTGTAATATTGTACTATCCAGGTCAGTTTTTAATATCCTACATAGTTTGGTGTCATCGGCAAAGACTGACACTGTACTATCAATCCCATCCACAAGGTCATTAATAAAGAGAGTAAAAAGAATCGGTCCTAGCACAGATCCCTGCGGCACCCCACTGCTGACTATAGCCCATTTAGAGAATGTTCCATTTATGACTACTCTTTGTTTCCTATCTTTTAGCCAATTCCTTACCCAGTTGCATATTGTGTCCCCTAGTCCTTGCTTCTGGAGCTTTAGTATAAGGCTATTATGTGGTACAGTATCAAATGCCTTTGCAAAGTCCAAATAAATCACATCAGCTGCATTACCAATATCCAGGTTTGAACTTACCCCCTCATAGAACCCCAACAGGTTTGTTAGACACGACTTATCTTTCATGAATCCATGCTGTTTGTCAGTTATCATATTATTTTCTGCAATATATTTTTGCATGTCATCCCTTAAAATGCCCTCAAAAACTTTGCATACTACTGATGTCAGGCTTACTGGACGGTAGTTGCCTGGATCTACCCTCTTACCTTTCTTAAATATCAGTACCACATCAACAATCCTCCAATCCTGAGGCACCAACCCTGTTACAAGTGAGTCTAAAAAGATGAGATACAGTGGTCTGTCGATTACGGAGCTCAATTCCCTCAATATTCGTGGATGAATGCCATCTGGCCCTGGGGATTTGTCAATGTTTAATTTACTCAGACGTAGGCGTACTTCATCTTGTGTTAAATTAATTATATCGGGTGGTGGACTTTGATTTTTCACTTGTTGAATGATCCCTGGTACAGTCAGTTCCTTGGTGAATACAGATGAGAAATGCCTATTTAATATCTCAGTCTTTTGTTTGTCCTCTATAACTAACTTGTTATTATATTTTAAGGGTCCGATACTATCCTTTGTTTTCCTTTTGGCATTAATGTATTTATAAAAGATTTTGGGATTTATTTTAATGTCATTGGCGATTTTTGTTTCAGTAGCTAGTTTTGCTTGTTTGATTTCTTTTTTTGCATTGCCTATTGATATCTTTATACTCCTGCAATGCTATTTCTGTATTCTCAGCCTTTAAGATTTTAAACGCCCTTTGTTTTTGTTTTATTATACTTTGTACAGTCTTATTTATCCATAGTGGTTTCTTTTTATTCCTGGACATTTTATTACCAGAGGGTATACGTTTTTTACAGGACTCTAGTAGTATAGAACCCAACATGTTGGTTAGACACGACTTCTCTCTCATGAACCCATGCTAATTGTGCAGATACCCTTGTCATAGTGTATTTCCTTCCTTTTCTTTATTTCCCCCCTTGCACATATTGTCTTTATCTCCGTGATTGACTGCTGTGAGTGTGAGTTTTAGTTCCTCCCTGTCTATTTGTGTAGGGATTTATCACTCCAGTCCCAGCCCCCTTCCGGGGTGGGAGTGAGGGGGTGTAAGACCAGGGCTTCTCAGGAGTTAGGATTACGTTGCGTGTCCAGACCTCACCACCATCAGGCGTACCTCTGGGATAAAAAACAGTTAGAGGTTCCCTTGGCCTGAGGGACAGTTTAGGAGTCCCAATTACCAGTCACTTCATTACTATTGTGACATTCTATTTAGCCCATTTGAATCTCCCCATGGATCCTATTGCTTCCCTTGCAAAGCAGATGCAGGTGCTGTCACACCAGGCAGCAAAACTAAGGGGGGGGGGGCAGTTCAGCTACAGGTTCAGTCTGGTACTTTGGCACAGTCCAGATTGGTTACTGGGACACCCGAATCTACACTGCCTCTTCCGGAGCGGTTTGCTGTGGATTACAGTCAGTTTGTCTCCTTCCGATAGGCATGTACGTTGTATTTCCACCTGCGTCCTCTATCTTATGGGAGTGAGACACAGCGCATGGGTATTGTGGTTTCACTTCTGAGTGGTGACCCACAATGATGGGCATTTTCTTTGCCACCTGATTGCCATGTGTGTGGGTCTGTGGACTTTTTTTTTCTGCACTCGGTACTCATAGACGACGATCCTGATAAGAAGTCCAAGATTCATTCATTTCAGCAGAGAAGCCATCCAGCTGGGGATTACTGTACTGAATGTCGGCATTGGTCAGAGGACACACAGTAGAACAACCCTGCTCTTGAGCCAATATTTTTGGGGCGTTTCTGAGAGATTAAAGGAGCCCTTGGTGATGTATAACACTCCCCCCATCTATTGAGTGTGCCATGGCTCTGGTAATCAGTATAGATCGCCGGTCCTATCACAGGTCTCCTAATACCAGGTCTATCAGTGATGGGGCTGCAGTACCACCAGAGGCCTCTTTCGAGCCCATGCATCTCGGTGGGATGTCTCAGACAAGAAGAGAACAGTTCCCTGCTCCTAAAAGGGGAGATGTATGTTTTTTTTCTACAGCACAAAAGAGACATTTTATGAGCGCTTGTCCCTTGTACAGAAGATAGGTCGCCTGTCAGAAAACTGTTAGACCCAGTGAGATTGGAGAATTCCCACCTGGGTCCATGAATTTCCTCCACCATGGTTTCTCAGTGCCTGTTACCTGCCAAGGTAAAAATAGGGGGGCAAGATGTTTTTATTAAGGTGTTTCTTGATAGTGGTTCTGGGGCCAATATCATTGATGAACAGGTTGCTCGCGCCACTGGGTTAAGGGTTGACGAGTTACCCAGTCCTTTACGGATTTTTGCTATTGACTCAACACCTCTCTTCCAAAGGGGTCTTCATGAAGTGTGTACAAGGGTTGTAACTCCGCATTGGGTACCTTATTCTGAGTGTGTTACTTGCCATGTGCTCAAGGACCTACCTGCACAAAAAGTGTTAGGATTCCCATGGTTCACATTACAAACACGGTAAAGAGACTTTTATGGTCAGTAATAACCGTAACAGGGTGAGTGGCCCCATCCAAGAAGTGTTGCCATTCCTCAAATGCCAATGTGATGGTGAGTAATAACTCCCTATTACCTATGTCATACTTGTGTTCGGCTGACGACAACTAGTTAGAGAAAAGGCACATGAGCGAAGTTTACCTAGTGACGGTCTCTGAGACAACACAGTCCCAACCCTCACCTCAGGACCGTGTGTCGCGGGCGGAGGAGGGGACGCCGCGCTCTCCCACTGCTCGGGTCCGGCTGCCGCTGCGGCTGCTGCGGCCTGCTGCTGCTGCTCGGTGGCTCGAGCGATGGGCCGGATCCCGGGGACTCGAGCGGCGCTCCTTGCCCGTGAGTGAAAGGGGATTGGTTTTTGGGATGGTGTATTGTCCGTGACGCCACCCACGGTTGTGGTGATTATGTGGCCACCACCGCTGCTCTGTATGGGGATCCCGGGAGCGATGACAGGGAGCAGCAAAGTTGTTGGTTCTCCCCTACGTGGGTAGGGGGTAGTTGTCCCGGGGCCCAGTGATGAGGTGGGTGATGCAGGGCTTGGTGGGGTGCAGGGACGCGGGGGCAGCGCTGTGCCTTGCAGCACTGTGGTACCCACTCAGCCTGAGACGATGACACAGTTCTCGGTAAAACACACGGCTAGAAAGACGGTTCCCACGGACGGCTGCACTTGCTTTTCCCCAGTAGTTGACGGTGACGGTCCCTTTTCCTGCACCTAAGATGATGATGGTTGCGATGGGTTCCCACCGGTAACCTGCTCCCCGGCTTGGATGTGGGCCGGAGGAGCCCTACTTTGCCCGCAGGCGCTGGCCCTGAGAAACTGGTGCCCTGGCGGTGGCGGTGTCTCTCTCCAACGGTTGGACTGTTGCCTTCAATCGGGACTTGGTTGTTGGGAGACCCAGAGGTCCCCTTCACTAACGGATTTGGCAAATTCACGGCGGCTCCTAGCCTTGCCGGGATCCGAAAGGCCCCTGCCAATGGTGCTGACTGCTCTTCGTATACCGCTCCGGTACCGCCGGGCCACCACCCGTCCGCGGTCCTTCCAGCAACCTCCGAGCAGTCTCCCCTGCAGACAGTCACCGCCGTCTGCTGACCTTGCTGTCTCAGTCCGGGGCACACACCCGGACCAACTTCAGGCTTGCTTAACTGTTCCTTTTTCTTTCACTACTCTTACTGTCCTCCTTTACCACTTCCTTCTACTTCACTCCTCTAAACTGATCTCCTCACTCCTTCACTTCCCTAGCTTAACTGCCTGGTTCTCCCGCCTCCAGGGCTGTGAACTCCTCGGTGGGCGGAGCCAACCGCCTGGCCCACCCCCTGGTGTGGACATCAGCCCCTGGAGGAAGGCAACAAGGATTTTAGGTTAGCCTTGGTGTTCCTAACTGGGGTGTAGGGTGTGGTGATGTTGTGACCTGTGACCCCTGGCTTGCCCAGGGCGTCACACGTGCACCTCGGGCAGTATAAGTACTGGTGCTGATGCAAAGCATTTTTTTCAGACAGTCAAATGCATGTAACGTACTCCCAGACCAGTGAAAAAAGTCCGTACCCTACTTTTTCATATCAGTTAGAGGTTTTGCTATACCGGATATTTTTTTGAATAAACTCCTTATAATAATTGGCAAAATCTAAGAACCGCTGTAGCGCCTTAAGATTATTGGGACGGTCCCAATTTAAAATAGCCTGCAACATGGAGGGATCCATCCTAAACCCAGAAATAGTAATTCCTGAGTAGTGAAAACACGTTTCTAAAGCTTCGTGTACAGCTTGTTTGCCCCAAGTACAAGCAGTACTTGTTTAACATGTTCCATGTGTGACCTGAGATCTTGAGAAAAAAATGAGGATGCATTTCCTTCTCCTTTCTCTGAGACAAGCTTGGTGGTCTTTACTCTTTAACAGGTTTAATTTTTTTTTGTTACTTACCATCCTGGATCAAAAAACACTAAGCCAAATGTGTTGTCCAGGAACATTCCAGGTGGAGAACCGCATGAGGAACCGGTGCCCATCTTGCAGAAAGGTGTGGTGGTGTCGGCACTCAGTACTGATGTAGAGGCTGTGATTGCTAAGGCCCAGGATGAGATTCCCGTGGGTATCCCAGCTAACAAGTCATTTGCTCCTTTGAATCTTTGTCTTAAGGTTTTGTGGGAGGATCATGATTCGGTTCTTGCTGGTCACCCTAGGGCGAAGGACCTGCTGGATCTCCTGTTGCATCATTTCTGGTGGCATAAAATCCAGAGGAATGGGGTCTCCTATTTGTTCTCTTGTACCACGGGTGCACGTTCTAAGCCCTCACACTGTTGTCTACCTGGGTGTCTGCTACCATAAAGTGTACGTAGTAAACTGTGGATGGATATTTCCATGGATTATATCACTGATCTTCCTCCTTCTGCTGGTAACACGGTGATTTTGGTTGTGGTGGATAGGTTTTCCAAAATGACACATTTTGTTGCTTTACCATCTCTGCCTAATGCCAAGACTTTAGCTCAGGTATTCATACGGGAGATTGTCAGACTCCATGGAGTGCCATCTGAAATTCTATCCAATAGGGGTACTCAATTTATGGCTAATTTTTGGAGAGCGTTCTGCTGTTGCTTGTGGATTAAATTGTCTCACTTTTCATCTTTCCATCCACAGTTGAATGGGCAAATTGAGTACATGAATCAAAAGCTGGATCAGTATTTGTGCTCCTTTGCCTCCGACAACCAGGAGGAGTGGTCGGCGTTCATTCCCCTAGCGGAGTTCACTATTAGTAACCACCGTCAATAGTCCTCTGGTGTGTTTCCTTTTCTCTGTGTCTATGGTCTACATCCTCAACTCTGTACGCTGCGTAAAGGTTACTCTTCTGGAGTACCTGAAGAGGACCAGGTAGGGTCAACTTTAGTGTCTGCATGGAGAAAAGTTAAGCAGCACTTACTTTGCTTAGGTACTAGGTATAAGCGGGTGGCTGATGGTGACCGTGTGCCTGGTCCGGACCTGTGTGTGGATGATTTGGTGTGCTTGTCCACTAAAACATCAAACTTAAATTACCTTCATTAAGTTGGGACCCCGATTCATCGATTCATTTAGAATTTCTGCCTTCATCAACCCGCTGGCCTTCCGGTTGGCATTACCTACTGTTTACAAAATATCTCAAAAACAATAGTGCAAGCAAACAATTTTTGCAATTTTTTTGCACTTGGAATTTTTTTGCTGTTTTCCAGTACACTATGTCGTAAAACTTATGGGTACACTATGTGGTAAAACTTATGGTTTAATTTAAAAATACAGCTCGTCTTGCAAAAGAACAAGCCCTCGTATGGCAAGATTGATGGAAAAATAAAAAAGTTACAGCTCTCGGAAGAAGAGGCGCAATAAAAATGAAAAACGGAAAATCGGCCAGGGGTGAAGGAGTTAAATAATTTTTATAATCTCAATAAATATACCACACAAACTGCAAATACGCTATCATATACTAAATCAAACCCAATGGACAATAACAATAAAATAAAGTGCACCGTTCTGAGTCTGATAACCTCCTTTCATTCAGGGAAAGGTTTGTTTACAGAAAATCCCAATCAACATAATCCTATCTACAAGACTTTCCCTGCATATCCACGGAGGTTTTAAAGCCCTAGGATTCAGATGGCACCCCTGTTCCATGACGGCTCACCCTGCACACTGTCCCTCCACTGTCCCTGCACTGTCCCTCCACTGTCCCAGTTTCTATCAATGTATGCTGATCAGTGGGGGACAAAGAGACAACACAAACACATGCACAAGAATGAATATGAGATCATTTCACTTAGGGCCATATTAAGTGGACTCCCATGTATATCCTGCTGGTCCTAGGTCCTGACAGGTTTTCCCCTTGTATTAAAAATGTAAAAAAAGGTTTTAAAAATATGAAAAAAAAGTTAAAATCATCCCCCTTTTTGCCCCATTGAAAATAAAACATAAAAGTTACACATATTTGGTATTTCTGAATTGCCCAATCTGTCAAAATATAAAATCAATTCATCTGATCAGTAAAGGGTGTAGCGATAAAAAAAATCAAAATGGCAGAATTACGTTTTTTGGCCATTGCAACATTAGCCCCAGATCCCGGAATCTGAGAATGCGACGGGTCTCAGAAAATGGCGACAAAAGCGCTATTGTTTTTTTTTGTTTTTTTTAACAAATTTCTGAATTGTTTTCACTACTACTAGGGTTAGTATCTACGAAGAGGTACTTATCTGGGGAATCATAATGCCAGGTTAGTTTTACGTATAGTGAAGAGGGTAAATAAAAAGAATATGTGCAATTGCACTTTTTTTTGCAACTTTCCCGCACTTGGAATTTTTTTTCCATTTTCAGTACAATATAGGGGATAATGAATGGTGTTGTTCTAAAGTACAACTCGTCCAGCAAAAAACAAGCCCTCATCTGTTTATAATTAACCAAAAAACAAAAAAGTTATGGAAGAAGGAAAATGAACAACGGAAAATCGATAGGGGGTGAAGGGGTTAAATCCTTAAAATTCCTAAGTAATCTAATGTTGATTGTCCCACAACTCCCATCGATTCATGTGGAGCCTCAAACTGAGATGTGCCACTTCTGGGGCAGCTGCGGACTGCTAATTTTAGGCTGGGAAGGGCCTAATAACCATGGACTTTCCCAGCTTGATAATTCCAGTTGTCTGCTTTACCTTACCTGGCTGTTACAAATAAGGGGGATCCCATGCCATTTTTTTTTAATTCATTCCCTATCCATATTTGCTTGTAGAGCAGTTGTCCTGCTCTTACCCCCACTTTGCTTACTTTTGCAGCCCCCTAACTCTTACTACAACCATTTTACAGTCATTTTACAGCAAGAAAGTTTGGGTTCCCATTGACATATCAGGTTCAGGTCCGAGGTCAAGTTTGGGTCAAGTCCGGTTCCTGAACTGAACTTTTAACTCATTTGAACCCTGTGAATTGGAACATCCACGGGTCCACTCATCTCTAATCTACACTTCTATGCAGGCTTCTTTATCATTTTCATGTTCCCCGTCACTCACGTCTTGTGATTTCTCTATGACTGGAGGAGGCCACTCTGGTGACCTTTAGTTTTGCTAAACTGGTTTTAAATTTCTGTCTCTTTCTGGTTTGAGCCATTTTTTATTTATTACACACAAATTTCCAGGAAACCTTTACCTGCGCAGGTGACTTCTGGTAACTGGAAGATCTGGTTCAAAGAGACACGAGAGGACGTTTCCCTGTTATTGCTCTTATCTGTAATGTCTCCTCTCAGGGGTGAGGTGGCAGAGGAAAGAGTGGTCATCCTCTTCTAGACTGCCGAAGGAATACTAACCAATATGTGGAGGATAGTGCCCAATCGTCATCATGGATATTAGATGCTCCTCCATATGCCATTATTTCACAATAATCTACTGTGAGGTAGCACGGTCGGCTGCGCAGCGAGACATACCGGCCGTCGTAGATAACCCCGTTCACAGTCTCACATACCCCCCCCTCAGTTCAAGCGAGCGGGGTTGAACTCCTGCCATCAAACACGGGCCGCGGGACAAGGCATCGGCGTTGCCCTGCAACCTACCGGCCCGGTGTTCAACCGTAAACCGGAAGTTCTGCAGAGAAAGGAACCACCGGGTAACCCGGGCATTCCGTTCCTTGGCGAACCTCATCCAGACCAGTGGAGAGTGATCCGTCACCAAGCGAAACTGCCGTCCCAGCAGGTAATAGCGTAGGGACTCCAAGGCCCACTTGATCGCCAGGCACTCCTTCTCCACTACGCTATAATTCCGCTCGGGAGGGGTGAGCTTCCTACTTAAGAAGGTGACGGGGTGTTCCACCCCCTGAACCACCTGAGACAACACTGCCCCCAGGCCGACCTCTGAGGCGTCAGTCTGTACTATGAACTCCTTCCGGAAATCAGGGTGTACAAGAACGGGCTGTCCGCACAGGACCCCTTTCAGGGCCCGGAAGGACTCCTCGGCCTGCGGAGTCCAGCGCACCATGACGGACTTCTTGCCTTTGAGAAGGTCCGTCAAGGGGGCTGATAGTTCCGCAAAATCTTTTACAAACCTCCTGTAGTACCCCACGATACCCAGGAAGGCCCTAACCTGCTTCGTGGTCAGGGGTCTAGGCCACTTCTGGATCGCCTCAACCTTGTTAATTTGGGGCTTAATCACTCCTTGGCCTATCACGTAGCCCAAGTAGCGGGCTTCCGTGAGTCCCAACGCACATTTCTTGGGATTGGCTGTCAATCCGGCTGTTCGAAGCGCGTCCACCACCGCTTGTACCTGTTCCAAGTGGGTCTGCCAATCGGAGCTGTAAATAATGATGTCATCAAGGTACGCTGATGCATACGCCTGGTGGGGTTCCAGCACTAAGTCCATCAACCTCTGGAACGTGGCCGGAGCGCCATGTAACCCAAAAGGCAAGACAACATAGTGGAAGAGACCCTCCGGCGTAACAAAAGCGGTTTTCTCCTTGGCGGACTCCGTCAGTGGCACCTGCCAGTACCCCTTGGTCAGGTCGAGCGTGGTAAAATATCGCGCCTGTCCCAGCCTATCAATCAGCTCATCCACCCGGGGCATGGGGTAGAGATCGAACTTGGATATTTCGTTCAATCTCCTAAAGTCATTGCAGAACCTTAAGGAGCCATCGGGTTTTGGTATTAGGACAATCGGACTAGTCCATTCACTCCGGGATTTTTCGATGACCCCCAGGCGTAACATTGTCTTTACTTCCTCCGATATGGCTTGTCGTCGAGCCTCCGGTACCCGGTATGACTTCAGGCGTACCTTCAAGTGGGGCTCGGTGACAATATCATGTCGTATCAGACTGGTCCTACCGGGCAGCTCGGAGAAGACATCGGGATTCTGCTGAACCAACCGTCTGGCCTCTCGCCTCTGAGTCTTGGTGAGGGCTTCTCCAATCCTTACTTCCGGTTCGTCCTCTCCGGAGGTCGCTGGAGCCGGATGTGAACGACCAGAAGAGGAAGGAGGTGGGGAAAAAACAGCCATCAGGCTTTCCCGTTCCTGCCAAGGTTTTAATAGGTTGACATGGTATATTTGTTCAGGTTTCCGCCTACCGGGCTGCAATACTTTATAGTTAACCACCCCGACTCTTTCCTTTATCTCGTAGGGGCCTTGCCACTGAGCCAGGAATTTACTCTCCGCCGTGGGGATTAATACCAACACCCGATCCCCGGGTTTAAAGGTCCGCACGGTGGCTTGTCTATTGTAGCGGCCGCTTTGCGCGGCTTGAGCCTCCTGTAAATGCTCCTTCACAATTGGCATGACCGCGCTTATGCGGTTCTGCATACCCAAAATGTGTTCAATCACACTTTTATGGGGGGTGGGCTCTTGCTCCCATGTTTCCTTTGCCAGGTCCAACAATCCCCGGGGATGTCGCCCGTATAACAATTCAAAAGGCGAAAACCCCGTGGATGCCTGTGGCACCTCATGGATGGCAAACATCAAATAGGGAAGCATCATATCCCAGTCTTTCCCGTCTTTTGAAATCACCCTTTTGAGCATGGTTTTCAGGGTTTTATTGAAACGCTCGACTAAACCGTCCGTTTGAGGATGATACACAGACGTACGCAACTGCTTGATCTGGAGTAGCCGGCATAGCTCTTTGGTCACTTTAGACATGAACGGGGTCCCCTGATCCGTAAGGATCTCCTTGGGCAACCCCACCCGGCAGAACACAGCAAACAACTCCCGAGCTATAAGCTTTGCTGCAGTATGTCTGAGAGGTATCGCCTCGGGATACCGGGTGGCATAGTCAACGATCACTAGGATGTGTTGGTGCCCTCGAGCGGACTTTACGAGGGGCCCCACCAGATCCATCCCTATCCGTTCAAAAGGGACTTCTATAATGGGTAACGGTACCAACGGACTGCGAAAACGGGTCAGGGGTGCGGTAAGCTGACACTCCGGGCAGGTTTCGCAGAACCGTTTTACCTCCCCAAAGACCCCGGGCCAATAGAACCTTTGCAATATTCGCTCCTGCGTTTTCTTGACCCCTAGGTGGCCACTCATCAGGTGTTTATGAGCCAAGTCGAGGACCCGCCGGCGATGCAGCCCGCCGAGTAACCCCACAATCCATGGGCTCCGTGGTGAGTGGACACTGGGCTTCCATATGTCCCACCCGCTGGCACCGCCAACATCTAATGGGGACGGAAACCCCCTTGACGGGTTGTCGTTTAGGGTACAGAACCTTCCGGACCTCAGGAATGGCGGCCGCGGCCTCAGACGGGACGGTAGGGGACTCCTGCACCGTTGTCAGCGGTGGGTCCTTGGCCCTAGGCTTGGAGGGGCCGGACCGACGGGCGGTACGCAAAGTCTCAGTGTCCCGTATCAAGTCCTGAGCCACATGCCGCTCTACCAGGGACACTAATTGGTCCAGGGTACTCGGGTCACCCTGTCCTACCCACCATTGAACAGTGACGGGTAAAGTGCGCACAAAACGATCCACTACTACCCTTTCCACCATTTGCGCCGGGCTCAGAGTGTCAGGCTGCAACCACTTTTTTACAAGATGCAACAAGTCATAGGCCTGGGAGCGTACGGGTTTGGCTTCCTCATAGAACCACTGATTTACCCGCTGAGCCCGCACATAGGTATTCACCCCCAACCGAGCCAGTATTTCGGCTTTCAGGGTCACATAGTCAATGGCGTCCTCGGTACAGAGGTCCAGGTATGCTTTTTGGGGTTCCCCCGTCAGATAGGGCGACAATACCTTAGCCCACTGGGGGGTCGGCAGCTTTTCCCGCTCGGCCACCCGCTCAAACACCGCCAGGAACGCTTCCACATCATCTCCCGGGGTCATCTTTTGCAACGCTTGTCTCACCGCTTTCCGGACGCTGCCGTCGTCACCCGGTCCCGGGGTTGTTGCTGCCGGTCCGGCACGGATCGACTTGGCCAGGAGAACCATCTGTTCTTGGTGCCTTTTTTCCTGCATTTTCAAGGATTGCTGCTGACGTTCCAACGCCCGGAGCAGGTGTGCATTGGTCTGTTGCTGCTGTGCATTATTCTCTTGTAGCTGTGCATTAGTCTGTTGCTGCTGCCTTAGTATGTCCTCCATGGCGTCGCCGGGTTTGGGCTGTAGTATAGCCGCTCGAATCCAGGACATGTGCTACTGGGTCACCAGGGATGGATGCTACACCTCACCGGCTGTCATGCCCGCATTCTCCACCATATGTGAGGTAGCACGGTCGGCTGCGCAGCAGAAGACACGGGATCCAGGCATTAAGGTTCACAGCACACGGTTTTAATCCAAACGAAAGTCCACAACAATATACATGTGCCTCTCCAGCAGAGAGCTCAGGGAGTTCTGTTCACTTCCCCACACCCGGCACACCTGCCCTCGTTCCTGTTTCCTTTTAACCCTTCCTTAAGCCTGTAGGGAAACAGCATTAACCCTGGAGTGGAGTTACTTTCTATCATGGAGTGAGCACAACCGGGGCGAGACATACCGGCCGTCATAGATAACCCCGGTCACAGTCTCACACTACGCATTAAAGTCCAGCCTATTTGGGCTTTACATGATTTATCTAAGTTATCGAACCTATTCTTACAAAATGTGTAAATGTTATTAAAAAATATTTCTTAGCTATACATCACCCTCGTGACTCTGCCCCTGCAGTATATACAGTCAGCCTGCACTCGACGGATGAAGCCAATACATGACCTCACTGGTCACAGTCTGTACTACGAGTGCCACCGCTCAGCAATGGGGGCCATGGTGCTGGGATGATGCCTCAAGGCGACTGGCAGCAATTGGTGATTGGCAGCACTGCAGCTTTTCAACAAGCTTTATTCAAATGGCAAACCTGAACAATAAGATGGTCGTACTGTGAAAAGTCCGTGTTTGGGTCTGAGACCCGGACACCTGGTGTTAGGCATGAACCCCAAACCTACCAGTTGAAGTTGGCTGATCCCTAAGGCTCAGAACTTTATCTAGACATGAAAAAGATTGACAGCATTGAATACCTGCCCCATCTAGCCTGTCCCTATATTATAGCTATGTATATCTCAGATTTCTCTATTTATACATATACAGTAGAATGACAGCAGGGGGAGAGTACCTGCCCCATCTAGCCTGTCCCCATATTATAGCTATGTATATCCTAGATTACTCTATTTATACATACACAGTAGAATGACAGCAGGGGAGAGTACCTGCCCCATCTAGCCTGTCCCCATATTATAGCTATGTATATCCTAGATTACTCTATTTATACATACACAGTAGAATGACAGCAGGGGAGAGTACCTGCCCCATCTAGCCTGTCCCCATATTATAGCTATGTATATCCTAGATTACTCTATTTATACATACACAGTAGAATGACAGCAGGGGAGAGTACCTGCCCCATCTAGCCTGTCCCCATATTATAGCTATGTATATCCTAGATTACTCTATTTATACATACACAGTAGAATGACAGCAGGGGAGAGTACCTGCCCCATCTAGCCTGTCCCCATATTATAGCTATGTATATCCTAGATTACTCTATTTATACATACACAGTAGAATGACAGCAGGGGAGAGTACCTGCCCCATCTAGCCTGTCCCCATATTATAGCTATGTATATCCTAGATTACTCTATTTATACATACACAGTAGAATGACAGCAGGGGAGAGTACCTGCCCCATCTAGCCTGTCCCCATATTATAGCTATGTATATCCTAGATTACTCTATTTATACATACACAGTAGAATGACAGCAGGGGAGAGTACCTGCTCCATCTAGCCTGTCCCCATATTATAGCTATGTATATCCTAGATTACTCTATTTATACATACACAGTAGAATGACAGCAGGGGAGAGTACCTGCCCCATCTAGCCTGTCCCCATATTATAGCTATGTATATCCTAGATTACTCTATTTATACATACACAGTAGAATGACAGCAGGGGAGGGTACCTGCCCCATCTAGCCTTTCCCTACATTATTGTTCTGTCCCCACTTAAAGGCGATGGAAGGTGCGTAGTTGTGAGAGGTTGTGAGAGTCTTACCTTCGTTTTTCCTATAGGTGGGGCAGACAGGACCTTGAGCACTCCAGAGTGAAACATGCACATGCTGAGATGAAACAATGGTGGTTTATTTTCTCCAAAGGTTAGGACATGCAGAGTGCAGTAATCCAAGTACCTGGCATTGAAATCTTCCAGTGATGCTTGCCTCTGTAGCTACTACGTGTGGTCAGAAGACTTTGCTTCTAGCAGCTCCAATAAGAGATGTTGCTCTCACAAAAGTTCTGGCTGGAATGAAAATCCCAGGAAGTGATGCAAGAGGGTCATCAGACACTCCCATGGGCTGGACAAAAGAAACAGAGGAGCCGAAAGGTCTGACCAGTAGATGGCAGCAGAGACAAGCATGAAAAACATCAAATAACAGTTTTAACTAAGACAAATAGAACAGCACACTCCCCGTCTGAAATTCACTTTGGGGATTTCACTGAGTCCATAATACAACCTGAAAGGAAAGGCATGTTAAATGCAAAAACAAGCTCAATTGAGTCCAAAACAAGAAGGATGGCTCAAAGTTCAGGTCCGGTAGCGTTCATCCTGTAGGGACGCTCTCTATGGGAGATGTCCTCAGCAGAAAGGGGTTTCTGGCAGACATGCCAGCGATGACAGTCTTTGGTTTTAAGGTCAGTACGACAGCATCTGGCGATATGCACTAACCTAGCGACAGTCCTGACGAGCCTCATCCAGCTGGAGAAACGTTCAAAACGTTGGCAACCGAAGTTGGAAGTTTTTTTCTGCACTGGTGGCCAGGGTATTGGCTTCAGCTCGGACATCTGGATCGTTGTCTGGATCTAAGATGCTGAAGGCTTCCTGGACACCTTCTTCTGACTGTCTCAGCAGGAACTCTGGACCCGTAAGCCAAGAAGAGTTAGCAAAAGAACTTATAGACATAGGTCTAGTTGCGTGATCTGCAGGATTCAGTTCAGATGGTACATAACGCCATTGTTCTGGTTTGGAGGATCTTCTGATCCTTTCAATGCGGTTACTGACGTACACATAAAATCGTCTTGATTGATTGTAGATGTAACCTAAAACGACCTTACTGTCACTGTAGTATTGGACCTCATCTATTTCGACACACAGTTCTTGTCGTATGAAGTCGGCAATTTCCACTGCCAAAACGGTGCCACAGAGTTCCAGTCTGGGAATGGTATGGTCGGGCTTCGGGGCCAGCTTCGCCTTGCCAAATACAAATCCAACGTAGTTTTGTCCATTGGGGTCTGTCACTTTCAGGTATGCAACTGCTGCTATAGCTTCTGTGGAGGCGTCTGAGAAGATGTGCAGTTCCTTCTTTATGCTAGAGGTGAGGGAGATTTTGAGATAACATCTTGGGATGTGGATGTTGTTCAATCCACACAACGACTGTTTCCAAGCTTCCCATTTTTGCTGTTTGTCAGAAGGGAGTGGGGTATCCCAGTCCTTGACGGTTTCAGAGAATTGTCTCAGCAAGGATTTGCCTTGTATAGTGATAGGCGCCACAAATCCCAGTGGGTCGAACAAGCTGTTCACTATAGAGAGGACACCACGTTTTGTGAATGGCTTGTCTGAGCAACTTACTTGAAATCCGAAGGAGTCGGCTACAAGATCCCATCTGATTCCCAGGCTCCTCTGCACGGGTGGACTGTCTAGCCCCAAGTCAATGTCCTTGAATCCAGGGGCGTGATCACTAGACTCAAAGGCTCTCATTACGGTCAGGCTATTGGAAGCAATTTTGTGTAACCTGAGTTTTGCCTGGGACAGCATGCCTTGAGTCCTTTTGAGCAAATCAATGGCTTCTTCCTCGGTGGGTAGTGATTTGAGCCCATCGTCTACATAAAAGTCTTTCTCAACAAAGTCTCTGGCATCTGTTCCATACTCGGACTCTCCCTCTAATGCGGTTCTCCGGAGACCATAGGTTGCAACTGCGGGTGAAGGGCTGTTTCCAAACACGTGGACCCTCATACGATATTCCACCATCTCTTTATTGGTGTCATTATCCTTGTACCACAGAAATCTGAGGAAGTTCCGGTGGTCCTCTCTGACTAGGAAACAGTGGAACATCTGTTCAATATCGGCAGTGATGGCTACAAGCTCTTTTCTGAACCTCAGCAATACTCCTACCAAGTTGTTTGTTAGGTTAGGACCTGTGAGGAGAACATCGTTAAGGGATACGCCTTCATGTTTGGCGCTGGAGTCGAAGACAACCCTGATTTGATTCGGTTTTCGTGGGTGGTATACACCGAATGAAGGCAGATACCAACACTCTTCGTTCTTCTTCAAGAATGGAGCAGGTTCTGCGTGGTTGTTGCGGAATATTTTGTCCATAAAGGCAACAATATGTTCTCTCATTTCAGGTTTGCTGCTCATAGAACGCTGAAGAGAGTTAAATCTGGTCTGAGCTTGAGCTCGGTTGTTTGGGAGTCTTACCCTGGTAGATCGGAAGGGTAATGGAGAGACCCAATGGTTGGTTTTGTCTTTAGAAAACTCACAGTCCATTATTCCGATGAATTCTCTGTCCTCTACTGACAAGGCTACTTTATCGTCGTCCTTGGTTGTGAGAAAGACTGATCTTCCCAAGTTGTCGATATGCAGAGAAGAAGCGATGTCAGGTAGCTGTATTGTGTCTGGAGACTTCTCTTTCACTTCATAGTGATGAGGACATGGCTTTAAGCAGGTTGTGCGCCCATCTCCATGCACATAAGTCTTGAAGGAATCAATTTCTGATCGATCAACGCACACATTTCCTATGACTACCCATCCCAAGTCTAGTCTCTGGGCGTATGGTGCATAGTCAGGCCCATTACACTGCTGTCGCACCTTGTGTACCCTTAGATTGTCTCTGCCGAGCAGGAGTAGAATCTCTGCGTTATTGTCCAGAGGTGGAATAACACTAGCGAGGTGTCTTAGGTGTGGTTGATGAAATGCAGCTTCTGGGGTAGGAATTTCATTCCTGTGGCTGGGTATTTGGTCACATTCAACGAGCGTTGGTAGAGGTATTCCAGTCTTCCCATTGATAGGAGAAGCAATGAATCCCTGGGCTCTTCTGCCGCTAGTCTCAATGCGACCTGAGCAGGTGTTCAAGGTGTAGGGTTCTGATGGTCCATTAAATCCGAAGGCTTCAAAGAATTTGGTTCCTGCCAGGGACCGGTTGCTTTGGTCGTCTATGATGGCATACACCTTCATTGCCTTTTCTGGATGTCCCTCAGGATAAACCTTGATGAGGCATATTCGGGCACAACATTTCTGTGTTTGGCCCTCTCCACATACCTCTGAGCATGAGCAGGAGACGGCTGTGGTGGTGTCAGTCTGATTCTTGGGCTCCCCGCCATGACTTGGAGTGGGAGTGGTGGTGACTGCAGCCGGTGTGTCTCTAGCTAGCTGGGTTGGGTGCATGGCTGAAACGTGTTTTTCACTATGACACTCCTCACACTTGACAATGGATTTACAGTCCTTGGCCATGTGTTCAAGTGATGCGCAGCATTTGAAACAGATCCCAAGCTCTGTGAGGACTTTCTTGCGCTCCTGTAGGGTTTTAGATCTAAACCCTCTGCACTTGTTCAGTGAATGCGTTTTTTTATGGATGGGACATTCTTGATTGAAAGACTTATCTCGTGATGAGATGGTGTTCTGTTTATCTGTGCGTGCTGCAGGTGATGGTAGCTCAGTCTTCCTGACACTCACAGTGTTCTTAATGTCTCTGCGTTTGTGTATGGCACCTTCATACCTTGATGATGATGATGTTGCAGCTGCCGAAGTGTTGAACTCTAGGAAGTCGAGGCTGGGGTCGTTCCTCATCTGGGCCTGCTCGTCGATGAACTTGCAGAACTGAATAAATGGGGGAAAGGTGACGTCATTCATTCTTTTGTACCTTGAGACTGATGTTGCCCATTTCTCCTGCAGACTGTATGGCAGCTTCACCACGATTGGGTTCACTCCATGGGCTGTATCCAGGTAGCACAGCCCAGACAGACGAGGATCTCTTTTGGCGAGCTCCAGCTCCATGAGCAGATCACTTAGGTCTTGAAGCTTGTGGACTTCTTTAAGGTTGATCTTTGGGATGTCCTGCAGTCTCTTGAATAGGGCTTTCTCTATTGCTTCTGCGCTGCCAAAGGTGCGTTCCAGTCTCTGCCATGCAGCAGCGAGACCTGCTTCTGCTTGTCCCACGTAGACGGTTCTGAGGCTCTTGATACGGTTTGTAGAGCCTGGGCCCAACCACTTGATCAGGAGGTCGAGCTCCTGTTCCGCAGTGAAGTTGAGATTTGCGATGGCTGCCTTGAAAGTTGCTTTCCAGGCCCTGTAGCTCTCTGCACGATCATCGAATTTCGTGAGACTAGTGTTGATTAGCTCTCTGCTCACCATGAACCTGGCAAACTCAGACATATCTGATTTCTCACCACTTGTTGCCACGACGACTCGTGATGCCCCTGGGGCGTATGGGCTGCCTGGCATGAATGGATGAGATGTTCCCGGGTAAAATGACGTTGCTGCAGGGTTGAGCTGTGGTTTAGCCTCTGTAGATTCTGATGACCGCTGCTTGAGCTGTGGAAGTGGGTCAGGAAACACTTGGTTGCCATCTTGCTGTGGTGGCTGTGTTTGAGAGGGCACCTTTTGGTGACTGTTATTAATTTGCTCGGGTGCTTTAGGTGGCACTGGCACTGGTAGAGGTAAGTTGGAGGTTTCGGTGTTGTCGGCTTGGACGGTACTGCAAACCGGGGTTGCTACAGGTAACTGATTCAGTACATAGTCTCTTGTGCGATCAACTGGATTGTCTGCTTCCAGTGGTGGCGAGTCAGCTGGATCAGGACCTTGGATCAATGCTTGCTCAAGTAGTCTCACTTTAGCTAGCGCAACTTCCTCTTCCATCTGTGACTGAAGAATCTTTATCCGAGCCTCCGCTTCTGCCCTTTTGGCTTCCGCTTTAGCGGCTTCTGCTTTTGCATGGGCTTCTGCTTCTACTTCTCTTTCTGTGAAGGAACGTCTCACCTTGGATTCCTCTGCTCTTATGCGGGCCTCTAGTATCCTGTCGCTCAGGGCGGAGCTTCTTGAGGATGATGACCCGGATGACCGAGAGGAACGTCTAGATGAGGTTGATCGGTGTGATCTGGTTTCTTGCTGGTGAGAGATACGGTGTTCTGCCTTGTCTATGGCATTTTGCACCTTGGCATCTCTTTCCTTGTCCGCCTCTTCTGCCTTGCTCAGGTCTGAAAGCGCTTCATCAATTTTAGAGTCTTTTAGAAAGGTAATGTACCTTGTTGACAGTCTCTTGTATCTTTCATGAGCTGTGTTCAGCCGTTCCAGAGCGGCTTGTAAGCATGTGGCATCACCTGATGAGGATTCAAGTCTTGACATGTAATAGGTGACTCGTTCCCACTGTTCTTCCAGGTGTTCACATAGCTCATCTTTCATAGTGTGATAGTTTTCAGTGGCCTTTATCGTGGGTTTGGAAGAGCGCTTCGGTCGGACAACTTGGTCTGCTGAAAGCGTGGAATCTGCCTCCTGGGCTTCATAATGGACAGTATCAGATTGTATTCGCTCTGTTTCAGCAGTGGGGAACTGTCCGAGGTCTTTTTCGGCCATTTTTATATAAGGTGTACTGTCTCTTTAAGAAACTTGACTTTTGAATAGGGGTCCAAAAATCGTTGTGCAGCTCTGCAAGGACTCCCTGATGAGATTCCCAAGGTGTCTTTAGTAAAACTTGGGGTTCGCAGTGCAGCGATGTGCAGTAGTGAGGTATAATGTACTGCAAGTCTATAGAAGGAGTATAGCAAGAGAGAAACAGCAGGTGCATAAACTGTCCCTTTACAATGCAAGCAGAGGTGACACAGAACGTGGCAGATGGGAGAGATTCCCCTTAGGCTTGTCCAGGCATGCACTGTGCAGGCAGACTAGTGCACAAGGCTTGTTGCTAGGCAGATTACAGGGGAAGTTACAGGGTTCTTAGGGATCTGTAGCCGGGGTATTGAGCTCTTAAGCAGTCTTCTGACTGATTTGGGCTCTCAAGGAAGTTTTTGCTTTGGGCTCTTAAGCAGTCTTCTGACTGTTCTGTCCCCACTTAAAGGCGATGGAAGGTGCGTAGTTGTGAGAGGTTGTGAGAGTCTTACCTTCGTTTTTCCTATAGGTGGGGCAGACAGGACCTTGAGCACTCCAGAGTGAAACATGCACATGCTGAGATGAAACAATGGTGGTTTATTTTCTCCAAAGGTTAGGACATGCAGAGTGCAGTAATCCAAGTACCTGGCATTGAAATCTTCCAGTGATGCTTGCCTCTGTAGCTACTACGTGTGGTCAGAAGACTTTGCTTCTAGCAGCTCCAATAAGAGATGTTGCTCTCACAAAAGTTCTGGCTGGAATGAAAATCCCAGGAAGTGATGCAAGAGGGTCATCAGACACTCCCATGGGCTGGACAAAAGAAACAGAGGAGCCGAAAGGTCTGACCAGTAGATGGCAGCAGAGACAAGCATGAAAAACATCAAATAACAGTTTTAACTTTTTAACTAAGACAAATAGAACAGCACAATTATAGCTATGTATAGCCCAGATTTCTCTATTTATAGATAGATAGTAGACTGACAGCAGGGGGAGAGTACCTGCCTCATCTAGCCTTTCCCTATATTATAGCTATGTATATCCCAGATTTCTCTATTTATAGATACACAGTAAAATGACAGCAGGGGGAGAGTACCTGCCTCATCTAGCCTTTCCCTATATTATAGTTATGTATATCCCAGATTTCTCTATTTATAGATACACAGTAAAATGACAGCAGGGGGAGAGTACCTGCCCTATCTAGCCTGTCCCCATATTATAGCTCTGTATATCGCTGTGACGGGAGTGTACAACAGAGCAAAGGATGGACGAGGCTGAGGGACGATCCAACAGGTTTATTCACAAGGACACTGGAACAGCACACGATAAGTCCACGTAAAACAGATTCGGGGGCCCTTCCCGACAATCCTCGGACCGGATAACAAAGTAATCGTCCTTACAGTAGTCCAAAGAGTTCCACACAATCCCACGGGCCACTGATCTCCAGTCTGTAACTGTCCATACACCGGCTCTAGGATCCAGCCTCAGCTATTCCCTCCCAGAGGATCAATCTTCCTTCTTCAAGTTTCACACAGACTGACTGAATCTCCCAGGTAAGCAGAGTTTACACTAGTTGGACTCTAGGCCCACCTCCCCCTACTCCCAGGGATGGAAGTGCCTCAAGAGGATATAACCTTGCATTTTAGGGGGTTATTACCTACAACAATAACAAATGTACACAGAAGTAGTTCAAATAAGACAATGAACCCAGCTTGAAATAGGAATCTGTACAGCATATACAGTGAGAGGGTAAATTACATCTTCACAATCCCTCCCCCTCCCAACTTGTGTACGTACTAGGGACCTCTACAGGTCACTGGTTAAGTACACACAGGCAGAGCGTTACTTACATGTGGCTTCATGCAGCCACGAATTGGCATCGTAGCTCTCCCACATCATTGCCCAGGAGAACAGCTGCAGGCAGACCACCCATCACCCCAACCACACATCGCCTGACCCCAAAACCAAAGTTCAGATCCACAGTGGCTGTGGGAATAGTCCTCCATTGTCCACCAGCCAGTTCAATAACAATCCCAGGTCCTCAGGCCGAACCACTCGGGGATCAGCCAGTGTGAGGAAAGCACCCGAGTCATAAAATCCAACAAGTCTCTGTCCATCCAGCACAACCTCCTGCAAGTGCTTACCTCGATGAGCAGAAGTCGTCATAACTGCGGGTCGCACCCCGTAAACTCCTGGTGGTGCAACATGGGGGGCTGAGTCACTAGGCCAGTCCTCACATAACGGTGCCACATCTTCCTCCATGGCACTGGGCTGTAAATAATTAACAATCCGATTGGGTGCAGGATCAGTCCTCATTTGAACAGCTGGGCAGGAGACTTGCCGATGCCCTGGCTGTCCACATTGATAGCATCTGAGCTGGGTCTCCCTCCATCCAAGGCGTCCTCTTGGGTAAGGGGTAGGGGAACTTGGAGGCCGGCTCCCACCTGAAGGTGCTGTAGGGGTTTGAGGATGACTCCTCCATGGCCTGGCTGGGCATGAGGCCTGCAAATGCCCGGGATGCCTACAAACATAACACCTGCGCTCTGTTACTTCCTCTCCCCGGCGTATTCCAGAAAGTGCAGTAGAAGCAACTGGAGGCACATTAACACGGGTATCAACATGTGGTGGCTTAGAGGAACGGGGAACAATGGGGACAGAATAACTGGGGGCATCCGGTGTTGTGGAGCTGTTAGGCGTCTCTCCATCCTCCAACAGAACCCTCCACTGAGGCTTGATGGTGAGAGTCTCATCAGCGAGAGCAGCAGCTTCCTCCACTGTCGCTGGTTTTCTCTCACGCACCCATTCCCGGATCTCAGCGGGGCACTGGGCAAAGAATTGTTCTTTTAGGATGACCTGCAGGAAGGTCTCCCAAGATAAGGCCTCCTCTGCCTCCAGCCAGCGATTACATATTTGTTTGAGTCTATGAGCATATATCTTAAAAGACACTTCCCCATCACAGGCTAAAGCACGGAACTGAGTCCTGTAAGTGTCTGGGGTCACAGCATAATGTTCTAGAATAGTCTGTTTAATATCCGCATACTCACAGTTCCACTGAGGGTCCATAGCTCTATAGGCTTCAGCAGCTCCCCCCTCTAGGAGCCCAACCAGATGCCGGACACGCTCCCTGTCCGGGACTTCCATTAATCGACACTGATGCTCAAAGTCCTGGAAGAAGCCAGAAGAATATTCGTGGATGAATGCCATCTGGCCCTGGGGATTTGTCAATGTTTAATTTACTCAGACGTAGGCGTACTTCATCTTGTGTTAAATTAATTATATCGGGTGGTGGACTTTGATTTTTCACTTGTTGAATGATCCCTGGTACAGTCAGTTCCTTGGTGAATACAGATGAGAAATGCCTATTTAATATCTCAGTCTTTTGTTTGTCCTCTATAACTAACTTGTTATTATATTTTAAGGGTCCGATACTATCCTTTGTTTTCCTTTTGGCATTAATGTATTTATAAAAGATTTTGGGATTTATTTTAATGTCATTGGCGATTTTTGTTTCAGTAGCTAGTTTTGCTTGTTTGATTTCTTTTTTTGCATTGCCTATTGATATCTTTATACTCCTGCAATGCTATTTCTGTATTCTCAGCCTTTAAGATTTTAAACGCCCTTTGTTTTTGTTTTATTATACTTTGTACAGTCTTATTTATCCATAGTGGTTTCTTTTTATTCCTGGACATTTTATTACCAGAGGGTATACGTTTTTTACAGGACTCTAGTAGTATAGAACCCAACATGTTGGTTAGACACGACTTCTCTCTCATGAACCCATGCTAATTGTGCAGATACCCTTGTCATAGTGTATTTCCTTCCTTTTCTTTATTTCCCCCCTTGCACATATTGTCTTTATCTCCGTGATTGACTGCTGTGAGTGTGAGTTTTAGTTCCTCCCTGTCTATTTGTGTAGGGATTTATCACTCCAGTCCCAGCCCCCTTCCGGGGTGGGAGTGAGGGGGTGTAAGACCAGGGCTTCTCAGGAGTTAGGATTACGTTGCGTGTCCAGACCTCACCACCATCAGGCGTACCTCTGGGATAAAAAACAGTTAGAGGTTCCCTTGGCCTGAGGGACAGTTTAGGAGTCCCAATTACCAGTCACTTCATTACTATTGTGACATTCTATTTAGCCCATTTGAATCTCCCCATGGATCCTATTGCTTCCCTTGCAAAGCAGATGCAGGTGCTGTCACACCAGGCAGCAAAACTAAGGGGGGGGGGGGCAGTTCAGCTACAGGTTCAGTCTGGTACTTTGGCACAGTCCAGATTGGTTACTGGGACACCCGAATCTACACTGCCTCTTCCGGAGCGGTTTGCTGTGGATTACAGTCAGTTTGTCTCCTTCCGATAGGCATGTACGTTGTATTTCCACCTGCGTCCTCTATCTTATGGGAGTGAGACACAGCGCATGGGTATTGTGGTTTCACTTCTGAGTGGTGACCCACAATGATGGGCATTTTCTTTGCCACCTGATTGCCATGTGTGTGGGTCTGTGGACTTTTTTTTTCTGCACTCGGTACTCATAGACGACGATCCTGATAAGAAGTCCAAGATTCATTCATTTCAGCAGAGAAGCCATCCAGCTGGGGATTACTGTACTGAATGTCGGCATTGGTCAGAGGACACACAGTAGAACAACCCTGCTCTTGAGCCAATATTTTTGGGGCGTTTCTGAGAGATTAAAGGAGCCCTTGGTGATGTATAACACTCCCCCCATCTATTGAGTGTGCCATGGCTCTGGTAATCAGTATAGATCGCCGGTCCTATCACAGGTCTCCTAATACCAGGTCTATCAGTGATGGGGCTGCAGTACCACCAGAGGCCTCTTTCGAGCCCATGCATCTCGGTGGGATGTCTCAGACAAGAAGAGAACAGTTCCCTGCTCCTAAAAGGGGAGATGTATGTTTTTTTTCTACAGCACAAAAGAGACATTTTATGAGCGCTTGTCCCTTGTACAGAAGATAGGTCGCCTGTCAGAAAACTGTTAGACCCAGTGAGATTGGAGAATTCCCACCTGGGTCCATGAATTTCCTCCACCATGGTTTCTCAGTGCCTGTTACCTGCCAAGGTAAAAATAGGGGGGCAAGATGTTTTTATTAAGGTGTTTCTTGATAGTGGTTCTGGGGCCAATATCATTGATGAACAGGTTGCTCGCGCCACTGGGTTAAGGGTTGACGAGTTACCCAGTCCTTTACGGATTTTTGCTATTGACTCAACACCTCTCTTCCAAAGGGGTCTTCATGAAGTGTGTACAAGGGTTGTAACTCCGCATTGGGTACCTTATTCTGAGTGTGTTACTTGCCATGTGCTCAAGGACCTACCTGCACAAAAAGTGTTAGGATTCCCATGGTTCACATTACAAACACGGTAAAGAGACTTTTATGGTCAGTAATAACCGTAACAGGGTGAGTGGCCCCATCCAAGAAGTGTTGCCATTCCTCAAATGCCAATGTGATGGTGAGTAATAACTCCCTATTACCTATGTCATACTTGTGTTCGGCTGACGACAACTAGTTAGAGAAAAGGCACATGAGCGAAGTTTACCTAGTGACGGTCTCTGAGACAACACAGTCCCAACCCTCACCTCAGGACCGTGTGTCGCGGGCGGAGGAGGGGACGCCGCGCTCTCCCACTGCTCGGGTCCGGCTGCCGCTGCGGCTGCTGCGGCCTGCTGCTGCTGCTCGGTGGCTCGAGCGATGGGCCGGATCCCGGGGACTCGAGCGGCGCTCCTTGCCCGTGAGTGAAAGGGGATTGGTTTTTGGGATGGTGTATTGTCCGTGACGCCACCCACGGTTGTGGTGATTATGTGGCCACCACCGCTGCTCTGTATGGGGATCCCAGGAGCGATGACAGGGAGCAGCAAAGTTGTTGGTTCTCCCCTACGTGGGTAGGGGGTAGTTGTCCCGGGGCCCAGTGATGAGGTGGGTGATGCAGGGCTTGGTGGGGTGCAGGGACGCGGGGGCAGCGCTGTGCCTTGCAGCACTGTGGTACCCACTCAGCCTGAGACGATGACACAGTTCTCGGTAAAACACACGGCTAGAAAGACGGTTCCCACGGACGGCTGCACTTGCTTTTCCCCAGTAGTTGACGGTGACGGTCCCTTTTCCTGCACCTAAGATGATGATGGTTGCGATGGGTTCCCACCGGTAACCTGCTCCCCGGCTTGGATGTGGGCCGGAGGAGCCCTACTTTGCCCGCAGGCACTGGCCCTGAGAAACTGGTGCCCTGGCGGTGGCGGTGTCTCTCTCCAACGGTTGGACTGTTGCCTTCAATCGGGACTTGGTTGTTGGGAGACCCAGAGGTCCCCTTCACTAACGGATTTGGCAAATTCATGGCGGCTCCTAGCCTTGCCGGGATCCGAAAGGCCCCTGCCAATGGTGCTGACTGCTCTTCGTATACCGCTCCGGTACCGCCGGGCCACCACCCGTCCGCGGTCCTTCCAGCAACCTCCGAGCAGTCTCCCCTGCAGACAGTCACCGCCGTCTGCTGACCTTGCTGTCTCAGTCCGGGGCACACACCCGGACCAACTTCAGGCTTGCTTAACTGTTCCTTTTTCTTTCACTACTCTTACTGTCCTCCTTTACCACTTCCTTCTACTTCACTCCTCTAAACTGATCTCCTCACTCCTTCACTTCCCTAGCTTAACTGCCTGGTTCTCCCGCCTCCAGGGCTGTGAACTCCTCGGTGGGCGGAGCCAACCGCCTGGCCCACCCCCTGGTGTGGACATCAGCCCCTGGAGGAAGGCAACAAGGATTTTAGGTTAGCCTTGGTGTTCCTAACTGGGGTGTAGGGTGTGGTGATGTTGTGACCTGTGACCCCTGGCTTGCCCAGGGCGTCACACGTGCACCTCGGGCAGTATAAGTACTGGTGCTGATGCAAAGCATTTTTTTCAGACAGTCAAATGCATGTAACGTACTCCCAGACCAGTGAAAAAAGTCCGTACCCTACTTTTTCATATCAGTTAGAGGTTTTGCTATACCGGATATTTTTTTGAATAAACTCCTTATAATAATTGGCAAAATCTAAGAACCGCTGTAGCGCCTTAAGATTATTGGGACGGTCCCAATTTAAAATAGCCTGCAACATGGAGGGATCCATCCTAAACCCAGAAATAGTAATTCCTGAGTAGTGAAAACACGTTTCTAAAGCTTCGTGTACAGCTTGTTTGCCCCAAGTACAAGCAGTACTTGTTTAACATGTTCCATGTGTGACCTGAGATCTTGAGAAAAAAATGAGGATGCATTTCCTTCTCCTTTCTCTGAGACAAGCTTGGTGGTCTTTACTCTTTAACAGGTTTAATTTTTTTTTGTTACTTACCATCCTGGATCAAAAAACACTAAGCCAAATGTGTTGTCCAGGAACATTCCAGGTGGAGAACCGCATGAGGAACCGGTGCCCATCTTGCAGAAAGGTGTGGTGGTGTCGGCACTCAGTACTGATGTAGAGGCTGTGATTGCTAAGGCCCAGGATGAGATTCCCGTGGGTATCCCAGCTAACAAGTCATTTGCTCCTTTGAATCTTTGTCTTAAGGTTTTGTGGGAGGATCATGATTCGGTTCTTGCTGGTCACCCTAGGGCGAAGGACCTGCTGGATCTCCTGTTGCATCATTTCTGGTGGCATAAAATCCAGAGGAATGGGGTCTCCTATTTGTTCTCTTGTACCACGGGTGCACGTTCTAAGCCCTCACACTGTTGTCTACCTGGGTGTCTGCTACCATAAAGTGTACGTAGTAAACTGTGGATGGATATTTCCATGGATTATATCACTGATCTTCCTCCTTCTGCTGGTAACACGGTGATTTTGGTTGTGGTGGATAGGTTTTCCAAAATGACACATTTTGTTGCTTTACCATCTCTGCCTAATGCCAAGACTTTAGCTCAGGTATTCATACGGGAGATTGTCAGACTCCATGGAGTGCCATCTGAAATTCTATCCAATAGGGGTACTCAATTTATGGCTAATTTTTGGAGAGCGTTCTGCTGTTGCTTGTGGATTAAATTGTCTCACTTTTCATCTTTCCATCCACAGTTGAATGGGCAAATTGAGTACATGAATCAAAAGCTGGATCAGTATTTGTGCTCCTTTGCCTCCGACAACCAGGAGGAGTGGTCGGCGTTCATTCCCCTAGCGGAGTTCACTATTAGTAACCACCGTCAATAGTCCTCTGGTGTGTTTCCTTTTCTCTGTGTCTATGGTCTACATCCTCAACTCTGTACGCTGCGTAAAGGTTACTCTTCTGGAGTACCTGAAGAGGACCAGGTAGGGTCAACTTTAGTGTCTGCATGGAGAAAAGTTAAGCAGCACTTACTTTGCTTAGGTACTAGGTATAAGCGGGTGGCTGATGGTGACCGTGTGCCTGGTCCGGACCTGTGTGTGGATGATTTGGTGTGCTTGTCCACTAAAACATCAAACTTAAATTACCTTCATTAAGTTGGGACCCCGATTCATCGATTCATTTAGAATTTCTGCCTTCATCAACCCGCTGGCCTTCCGGTTGGCATTACCTACTGTTTACAAAATATCTCAAAAACAATAGTGCAAGCAAACAATTTTTGCAATTTTTTTGCACTTGGAATTTTTTTGCTGTTTTCCAGTACACTATGTCGTAAAACTTATGGGTACACTATGTGGTAAAACTTATGGTTTAATTTAAAAATACAGCTCGTCCTGCAAAAGAACAAGCCCTCGTATGGCAAGATTGATGGAAAAATAAAAAAGTTACAGCTCTCGGAAGAAGAGGCGCAATAAAAATGAAAAACGGAAAATCGGCCAGGGGTGAAGGAGTTAAATAATTTTTATAATCTCAATAAATATACCACACAAACTGCAAATACGCTATCATATACTAAATCAAACCCAATGGACAATAACAATAAAATAAAGTGCACCGTTCTGAGTCTGATAACCTCCTTTCATTCAGGGAAAGGTTTGTTTACAGAAAATCCCAATCAACATAATCCTATCTACAAGACTTTCCCTGCATATCCACGGAGGTTTTAAAGCCCTAGGATTCAGATGGCACCCCTGTTCCATGACGGCTCACCCTGCACACTGTCCCTCCACTGTCCCTGCACTGTTCCTCCACTGTCCCAGTTTCTATCAATGTATGCTGATCAGTGGGGGACAAAGAGACAACACAAACACATGCACAAGAATGAATATGAGATCATTTCACTTAGGGCCATATTAAGTGGACTCCCATGTATATCCTGCTGGTCCTAGGTCCTGACAGGTTTTCCCCTTGTATTAAAAATGTAAAAAAAGGTTTTAAAAATATGAAAAAAAAGTTAAAATCATCCCCCTTTTTGCCCCATTGAAAATAAAACATAAAAGTTACACATATTTGGTATTTCTGAATTGCCCAATCTGTCAAAATATAAAATCAATTCATCTGATCAGTAAAGGGTGTAGCGATAAAAAAAATCAAAATGGCAGAATTACGTTTTTTGGCCATTGCAACATTAGCCCCAGATCCCGGAATCTGAGAATGCGACGGGTCTCAGAAAATGGCGACAAAAGCGCTATTGTTTTTTTTTGTTTTTTTTAACAAATTTCTGAATTGTTTTCACTACTACTAGGGTTAGTATCTACGAAGAGGTACTTATCTGGGGAATCATAATGCCAGGTTAGTTTTACGTATAGTGAAGAGGGTAAATAAAAAGAATATGTGCAATTGCACTTTTTTTTTGCAACTTTCCCGCACTTGGAATTTTTTTTCCATTTTCAGTACAATATAGGGGATAATGAATGGTGTTGTTCTAAAGTACAACTCGTCCAGCAAAAAACAAGCCCTCATCTGTTTATAATTAACCAAAAAACAAAAAAGTTATGGAAGAAGGAAAATGAACAACGGAAAATCGATAGGGGGTGAAGGGGTTAAATCCTTAAAATTCCTAAGTAATCTAATGTTGATTGTCCCACAACTCCCATCGATTCATGTGGAGCCTCAAACTGAGATGTGCCACTTCTGGGGCAGCTGCGGACTGCTAATTTTAGGCTGGGAAGGGCCTAATAACCATGGACTTTCCCAGCTTGATAATTCCAGTTGTCTGCTTTACCTTACCTGGCTGTTACAAATAAGGGGGATCCCATGCCATTTTTTTTTAATTCATTCCCTATCCATATTTGCTTGTAGAGCAGTTGTCCTGCTCTTACCCCCACTTTGCTTACTTTTGCAGCCCCCTAACTCTTACTACAACCATTTTACAGTCATTTTACAGCAAGAAAGTTTGGGTTCCCATTGACATATCAGGTTCAGGTCCGAGGTCAAGTTTGGGTCAAGTCCGGTTCCTGAACTGAACTTTTAACTCATTTGAACCCTGTGAATTGGAACATCCACGGGTCCACTCATCTCTAATCTACACTTCTATGCAGGCTTCTTTATCATTTTCATGTTCCCCGTCACTCACGTCTTGTGATTTCTCTATGACTGGAGGAGGCCACTCTGGTGACCTTTAGTTTTGCTAAACTGGTTTTAAATTTCTGTCTCTTTCTGGTTTGAGCCATTTTTTATTTATTACACACAAATTTCCAGGAAACCTTTACCTGCGCAGGTGACTTCTGGTAACTGGAAGATCTGGTTCAAAGAGACACGAGAGGACGTTTCCCTGTTATTGCTCTTATCTGTAATGTCTCCTCTCAGGGGTGAGGTGGCAGAGGAAAGAGTGGTCATCCTCTTCTAGACTGCCGAAGGAATACTAACCAATATGTGGAGGATAGTGCCCAATCGTCATCATGGATATTAGATGCTCCTCCATATGCCATTATTTCACAATAATCTACTGTGAGGTAGCACGGTCGGCTGCGCAGCGAGACATACCGGCCGTCATAGATAACCCCGTTCACAGTCTCACATACCCCCCCCTCAGTTCAAGCGAGCGGGGTTGAACTCCTGCCATCAAACACGGGCCGCGGGACAAGGCATCGGCGTTGCCCTGCAACCTACCGGCCCGGTGTTCAACCGTAAACCGGAAGTTCTGCAGAGAAAGGAACCACCGGGTAACCCGGGCATTCCGTTCCTTGGCGAACCTCATCCAGACCAGTGGAGAGTGATCCGTCACCAAGCGAAACTGCCGTCCCAGCAGGTAATAGCGTAGGGACTCCAAGGCCCACTTGATCGCCAGGCACTCCTTCTCCACTACGCTATAATTCCGCTCGGGAGGGGTGAGCTTCCTACTTAAGAAGGTGACGGGGTGTTCCACCCCCTGAACCACCTGAGACAACACTGCCCCCAGGCCGACCTCTGAGGCGTCAGTCTGTACTATGAACTCCTTCCGGAAATCAGGGTGTACAAGAACGGGCTGTCCGCACAGGACCCCTTTCAGGGCCCGGAAGGACTCCTCGGCCTGCGGAGTCCAGCGCACCATGACGGACTTCTTGCCTTTGAGAAGGTCCGTCAAGGGGGCTGATAGTTCCGCAAAATCTTTTACAAACCTCCTGTAGTACCCCACGATACCCAGGAAGGCCCTAACCTGCTTCGTGGTCAGGGGTCTAGGCCACTTCTGGATCGCCTCAACCTTGTTAATTTGGGGCTTAATCACTCCTTGGCCTATCACGTAGCCCAAGTAGCGGGCTTCCGTGAGTCCCAACGCACATTTCTTGGGATTGGCTGTCAATCCGGCTGTTCGAAGCGCGTCCACCACCGCTTGTACCTGTTCCAAGTGGGTCTGCCAATCGGAGCTGTAAATAATGATGTCATCAAGGTACGCTGATGCATACGCCTGGTGGGGTTCCAGCACTAAGTCCATCAACCTCTGGAACGTGGCCGGAGCGCCATGTAACCCAAAAGGCAAGACAACATAGTGGAAGAGACCCTCCGGCGTAACAAAAGCGGTTTTCTCCTTGGCGGACTCCGTCAGTGGCACCTGCCAGTACCCCTTGGTCAGGTCGAGCGTGGTAAAATATCGCGCCTGTCCCAGCCTATCAATCAGCTCATCCACCCGGGGCATGGGGTAGAGATCGAACTTGGATATTTCGTTCAATCTCCTAAAGTCATTGCAGAACCTTAAGGAGCCATCGGGTTTTGGTATTAGGACAATCGGACTAGTCCATTCACTCCGGGATTTTTCGATGACCCCCAGGCGTAACATTGTCTTTACTTCCTCCGATATGGCTTGTCGTCGAGCCTCCGGTACCCGGTATGACTTCAGGCGTACCTTCAAGTGGGGCTCGGTGACAATATCATGTCGTATCAGACTGGTCCTACCGGGCAGCTCGGAGAAGACATCGGGATTCTGCTGAACCAACCGTCTGGCCTCTCGCCTCTGAGTCTTGGTGAGGGCTTCTCCAATCCTTACTTCCGGTTCGTCCTCTCCGGAGGTCGCTGGAGCCGGATGTGAACGACCAGAAGAGGAGGGAGGTGGGGAAAAAACAGCCATCAGGCTTTCCCGTTCCTGCCAAGGTTTTAATAGGTTGACATGGTATATTTGTTCAGGTTTCCGCCTACCGGGCTGCAATACTTTATAGTTAACCACCCCGACTCTTTCCTTTATCTCGTAGGGGCCTTGCCACTGAGCCAGGAATTTACTCTCCGCCGTGGGGATTAATACCAACACCCGATCCCCGGGTTTAAAGGTCCGCACGGTGGCTTGTCTATTGTAGCGGCCGCTTTGCGCGGCTTGAGCCTCCTGTAAATGCTCCTTCACAATTGGCATGACCGCGCTTATGCGGTTCTGCATACCCAAAATGTGTTCAATCACACTTTTATGGGGGGTGGGCTCTTGCTCCCATGTTTCCTTTGCCAGGTCCAACAATCCCCGGGGATGTCGCCCGTATAACAATTCAAAAGGCGAAAACCCCGTGGATGCCTGTGGCACCTCATGGATGGCAAACATCAAATAGGGAAGCATCATATCCCAGTCTTTCCCGTCTTTTGAAATCACCCTTTTGAGCATGGTTTTCAGGGTTTTATTGAAACGCTCGACTAAACCGTCCGTTTGAGGATGATACACAGACGTACGCAACTGCTTGATCTGGAGTAGCCGGCATAGCTCTTTGGTCACTTTAGACATGAACGGGGTCCCCTGATCCGTAAGGATCTCCTTGGGCAACCCCACCCGGCAGAACACAGCAAACAACTCCCGAGCTATAAGCTTTGCTGCAGTATGTCTGAGAGGTATCGCCTCGGGATACCGGGTGGCATAGTCAACGATCACTAGGATGTGTTGGTGCCCTCGAGCGGACTTTACGAGGGGCCCCACCAGATCCATCCCTATCCGTTCAAAAGGGACTTCTATAATGGGTAACGGTACCAACGGACTGCGAAAACGGGTCAGGGGTGCGGTAAGCTGACACTCCGGGCAGGTTTCGCAGAACCGTTTTACCTCCCCAAAGACCCCGGGCCAATAGAACCTTTGCAATATTCGCTCCTGCGTTTTCTTGACCCCTAGGTGGCCACTCATCAGGTGTTTATGAGCCAAGTCGAGGACCCGCCGGCGATGCAGCCCGCCGAGTAACCCCACAATCCATGGGCTCCGTGGTGAGTGGACACTGGGCTTCCATATGTCCCACCCGCTGGCACCGCCAACATCTAATGGGGACGGAAACCCCCTTGACGGGTTGTCGTTTAGGGTACAGAACCTTCCGGACCTCAGGAATGGCGGCCGCGGCCTCAGACGGGACGGTAGGGGACTCCTGCACCGTTGTCAGCGGTGGGTCCTTGGCCCTAGGCTTGGAGGGGCCGGACCGACGGGCGGTACGCAAAGTCTCAGTGTCCCGTATCAAGTCCTGAGCCACATGCCGCTCTACCAGGGACACTAATTGGTCCAGGGTACTCGGGTCACCCTGTCCTACCCACCATTGAACAGTGACGGGTAAAGTGCGCACAAAACGATCCACTACTACCCTTTCCACCATTTGCGCCGGGCTCAGAGTGTCAGGCTGCAACCACTTTTTTACAAGATGCAACAAGTCATAGGCCTGGGAGCGTACGGGTTTGGCTTCCTCATAGAACCACTGATTTACCCGCTGAGCCCGCACATAGGTATTCACCCCCAACCGAGCCAGTATTTCGGCTTTCAGGGTCACATAGTCAATGGCGTCCTCGGTACAGAGGTCCAGGTATGCTTTTTGGGGTTCCCCCGTCAGATAGGGCGACAATACCTTAGCCCACTGGGGGGTCGGCAGCTTTTCCCGCTCGGCCACCCGCTCAAACACCGCCAGGAACGCTTCCACATCATCTCCCGGGGTCATCTTTTGCAACGCTTGTCTCACCGCTTTCCGGACGCTGCCGTCGTCACCCGGTCCCGGGGTTGTTGCTGCCGGTCCGGCACGGATCGACTTGGCCAGGAGAACCATCTGTTCTTGGTGCCTTTTTTCCTGCATTTTCAAGGATTGCTGCTGACGTTCCAACGCCCGGAGCAGGTGTGCATTGGTCTGTTGCTGCTGTGCATTATTCTCTTGTAGCTGTGCATTAGTCTGTTGCTGCTGCCTTAGTATGTCCTCCATGGCGTCGCCGGGTTTGGGCTGTAGTATAGCCGCTCGAATCCAGGACATGTGCTACTGGGTCACCAGGGATGGATGCTACACCTCACCGGCTGTCATGCCCGCATTCTCCACCATATGTGAGGTAGCACGGTCGGCTGCGCAGCAGAAGACACGGGATCCAGGCATTAAGGTTCACAGCACACGGTTTTAATCCAAACGAAAGTCCACAACAATATACATGTGCCTCTCCAGCAGAGAGCTCAGGGAGTTCTGTTCACTTCCCCACACCCGGCACACCTGCCCTCGTTCCTGTTTCCTTTTAACCCTTCCTTAAGCCTGTAGGGAAACAGCATTAACCCTGGAGTGGAGTTACTTTCTATCATGGAGTGAGCACAACCGGGGCGAGACATACCGGCCGTCATAGATAACCCCGGTCACAGTCTCACACTACCCATTAAAGTCCAGCCTATTTGGGCTTTACATGATTTATCTAAGTTATCGAACCTATTCTTACAAAATGTGTAAATGTTATTAAAAAATATTTCTTAGCTATACATCACCCTCGTGACTCTGCCCCTGCAGTATATACAGTCAGCCTGCACTCGACGGATGAAGCCAATACATGACCTCACTGGTCACAGTCTGTACTACGAGTGCCACCGCTCAGCAATGGGGGCCATGGTGCTGGGATGATGCCTCAAGGCGACTGGCAGCAATTGGTGATTGGCAGCACTGCAGCTTTTCAACAAGCTTTATTCAAATGGCAAACCTGAACAATAAGATGGTCGTACTGTGAAAAGTCCGTGTTTGGGTCTGAGACCCGGACACCTGGTGTTAGGCATGAACCCCAAACCTACCAGTTGAAGTTGGCTGATCCCTAAGGCTCAGAACTTTATCTAGACATGAAAAAGATTGACAGCATTGAATACCTGCCCCATCTAGCCTGTCCCTATATTATAGCTATGTATATCTCAGATTTCTCTATTTATACATATACAGTAGAATGACAGCAGGGGGAGAGTACCTGCCCCATCTAGCCTGTCCCCATATTATAGCTATGTATATCCTAGATTACTCTATTTATACATACACAGTAGAATGACAGCAGGGGAGAGTACCTGCCCCATCTAGCCTGTCCCCATATTATAGCTATGTATATCCTAGATTACTCTATTTATACATACACAGTAGAATGACAGCAGGGGAGAGTACCTGCCCCATCTAGCCTGTCCCCATATTATAGCTATGTATATCCTAGATTACTCTATTTATACATACACAGTAGAATGACAGCAGGGGAGAGTACCTGCCCCATCTAGCCTGTCCCCATATTATAGCTATGTATATCCTAGATTACTCTATTTATACATACACAGTAGAATGACAGCAGGGGAGAGTACCTGCCCCATCTAGCCTGTCCCCATATTATAGCTATGTATATCCTAGATTACTCTATTTATACATACACAGTAGAATGACAGCAGGGGAGAGTACCTGCCCCATCTAGCCTGTCCCCATATTATAGCTATGTATATCCTAGATTACTCTATTTATACATACACAGTAGAATGACAGCAGGGGAGAGTACCTGCCCCATCTAGCCTGTCCCCATATTATAGCTATGTATATCCTAGATTACTCTATTTATACATACACAGTAGAATGACAGCAGGGGAGAGTACCTGCTCCATCTAGCCTGTCCCCATATTATAGCTATGTATATCCTAGATTACTCTATTTATACATACACAGTAGAATGACAGCAGGGGAGAGTACCTGCCCCATCTAGCCTGTCCCCATATTATAGCTATGTATATCCTAGATTACTCTATTTATACATACACAGTAGAATGACAGCAGGGGAGAGTACCTGCCCCATCTAGCCTTTCCCTACATTATTGTTCTGTCCCCACTTAAAGGCGATGGAAGGTGCGTAGTTGTGAGAGGTTGTGAGAGTCTTACCTTCGTTTTTCCTATAGGTGGGGCAGACAGGACCTTGAGCACTCCAGAGTGAAACATGCACATGCTGAGATGAAACAATGGTGGTTTATTTTCTCCAAAGGTTAGGACATGCAGAGTGCAGTAATCCAAGTACCTGGCATTGAAATCTTCCAGTGATGCTTGCCTCTGTAGCTACTACGTGTGGTCAGAAGACTTTGCTTCTAGCAGCTCCAATAAGAGATGTTGCTCTCACAAAAGTTCTGGCTGGAATGAAAATCCCAGGAAGTGATGCAAGAGGGTCATCAGACACTCCCATGGGCTGGACAAAAGAAACAGAGGAGCCGAAAGGTCTGACCAGTAGATGGCAGCAGAGACAAGCATGAAAAACATCAAATAACAGTTTTAACTAAGACAAATAGAACAGCACACTCCCCGTCTGAAATTCACTTTGGGGATTTCACTATTGAGTCCACAATACAACCTGAAAGGAAAGGCATGTTAAATGCAAAAACAAGCTCAATTGAGTCCAAAACAAGAAGGATGGCTCAAAGTTCAGGTCCGGTAGCGTTCATCCTGTAGGGACGCTCTCTATGGGAGATGTCCTCAGCAGAAAGGGGTTTCTGGCAGACATGCCAGCGATGACAGTCTTTGGTTTTAAGGTCAGTACGACAGCATCTGGCGATATGCACTAACCTAGCGACAGTCCTGACGAGCCTCATCCAGCTGGAGAAACGTTCAAAACGTTGGCAACCGAAGTTGGAAGTTTTTTTCTGCACTGGTGGCCAGGGTATTGGCTTCAGCTCGGACATCTGGATCGTTGTCTGGATCTAAGATGCTGAAGGCTTCCTGGACACCTTCTTCTGACTGTCTCAGCAGGAACTCTGGACTCGTAAGCCAAGAAGAGTTAGCAAAAGAACTTATAGACATAGGTCTAGTTGCGTGATCTGCTGGATTCAGTTCAGATGGTACATAACGCCATTGTTCTGGTTTGGAGGATCTTCTGATCCTTTCAATGCGGTTACTGACGTACACATAAAATTGTCTTGATTGATTGTAGATGTAACCTAAAACGACCTTACTGTCACTGTAGTATTGGACCTCATCTATTTCGACACACAGTTCTTGTCGTATGAAGTCGGCAATTTCCACTGCCAAAACGGTGCCACAGAGTTCCAGTCTGGGAATGGTATGGTCGGGCTTCGGGGCCAGCTTCGCCTTGCCAAATACAAATCCAACGTAGTTTTGTCCATTGGGGTCTGTCACTTTCAGGTATGCAACTGCTGCTATAGCTTCTGTGGAGGCGTCTGAGAAGATGTGCAGTTCCTTCTTTATGCTAGAGGTGAGGGAGATTTTGAGATAACATCTTGGGATGTGGATGTTGTTCAATCCACACAACGACTGTTTCCAAGCTTCCCATTTTTGCTGTTTGTCAGAAGGGAGTGGGGTATCCCAGTCCTTGACGGTTTCAGAGAATTGTCTCAGCAAGGATTTGCCTTGTATAGTGATAGGCGCCACAAATCCCAGTGGGTCGAACAAGCTGTTCACTATAGAGAGGACACCACGTTTTGTGAATGGCTTGTCTGAGCAACTTACTTGAAATCCGAAGGAGTCGGCTACAAGATCCCATCTGATTCCCAGGCTCCTCTGCACGGGTGGACTGTCTAGCCCCAAGTCAATGTCCTTGAATCCAGGGGCGTGATCACTAGACTCAAAGGCTCTCATTACGGTCAGGCTATTGGAAGCAATTTTGTGTAACCTGAGTTTTGCCTGGGACAGCATGCCTTGAGTCCTTTTGAGCAAATCAATGGCTTCTTCCTCGGTGGGTAGTGATTTGAGCCCATCGTCTACATAAAAGTCTTTCTCAACAAAGTCTCTGGCATCTGTTCCATACTCGGACTCTCCCTCTAATGCGGTTCTCCGGAGACCATAGGTTGCAACTGCGGGTGAAGGGCTGTTTCCAAACACGTGGACCCTCATACGATATTCCACCATCTCTTTATTGGTGTCATTATCCTTGTACCACAGAAATCTGAGGAAGTTCCGGTGGTCCTCTCTGACTAGGAAACAGTGGAACATCTGTTCAATATCGGCAGTGATGGCTACAAGCTCTTTTCTGAACCTCAGCAATACTCCTACCAAGTTGTTTGTTAGGTTAGGACCTGTGAGGAGAACATCGTTAAGGGATACGCCTTCATGTTTGGCGCTGGAGTCGAAGACAACCCTGATTTGATTCGGTTTTCGTGGGTGGTATACACCGAATGAAGGCAGATACCAACACTCTTCGTTCTTCTTCAAGAATGGAGCAGGTTCTGCGTGGTTGTTGCGGAATATTTTGTCCATAAAGGCAACAATATGTTCTCTCATTTCAGGTTTGCTGCTCATAGAACGCTGAAGAGAGTTAAATCTGGTCTGAGCTTGAGCTCGGTTGTTTGGGAGTCTTACCCTGGTAGATCGGAAGGGTAATGGAGAGACCCAATGGTTGGTTTTGTCTTTAGAAAACTCACAGTCCATTATTCCGATGAATTCTCTGTCCTCTACTGACAAGGCTACTTTATCGTCGTCCTTGGTTGTGAGAAAGACTGATCTTCCCAAGTTGTCGATATGCAGAGAAGAAGCGATGTCAGGTAGCTGTATTGTGTCTGGAGACTTCTCTTTCACTTCATAGTGATGAGGACATGGCTTTAAGCAGGTTGTGCGCCCATCTCCATGCACATAAGTCTTGAAGGAATCAATTTCTGATCGATCAACGCACACATTTCCTATGACTACCCATCCCAAGTCTAGTCTCTGGGCGTATGGTGCATAGTCAGGCCCATTACACTGCTGTCGCACCTTGTGTACCCTTAGATTGTCTCTGCCGAGCAGGAGTAGAATCTCTGCGTTATTGTCCAGAGGTGGAATAACACTAGCGAGGTGTCTTAGGTGTGGTTGATGAAATGCAGCTTCTGGGGTAGGAATTTCATTCCTGTGGCTGGGTATTTGGTCACATTCAACGAGCGTTGGTAGAGGTATTTCAGTCTTCCCATTGATAGGAGAAGCAATGAATCCCTGGGCTCTTCTGCCGCTAGTCTCAATGCGACCTGAGCAGGTGTTCAAGGTGTAGGGTTCTGATGGTCCATTAATTCCGAAGGCTTCAAAGAATTTGGTTCCTGCCAGGGACCGGTTGCTTTGGTCGTCTATGATGGCATACACCTTCATTGCCTTTTCTGGATGTCCCTCAGGATAAACCTTGATGAGGCATATTCGGGCACAACATTTCTGTGTTTGGCCCTCTCCACATACCTCTGAGCATGAGCAGGAGACGGCTGTGGTGGTGTCAGTCTGATTCTTGGGCTCCCCGCCATGACTTGGAGTGGGAGTGGTGGTGACTGCAGCCGGTGTGTCTCTAGCTAGCTGGGTTGGGTGCATGGCTGAAACGTGTTTTTCACTATGACACTCCTCACACTTGACAATGGATTTACAGTCCTTGGCCATGTGTTCAAGTGATGCGCAGCATTTGAAACAGATCCCAAGCTCTGTGAGGACTTTCTTGCGCTCCTGTAGGGTTTTAGATCTAAACCCTCTGCACTTGTTCAGTGAATGCGGTTTTTTATGGATGGGACATTCTTGATTGAAAGACTTATCTCGTGATGAGATGGTGTTCTGTTTATCTGTGCATGCTGCAGGTGATGGTAGCTCAGTCTTCCTGACACTCACAGTGTTCTTAATGTCTCTGCGTTTGTGTATGGCACCTTCATACCTTGATGATGATGATGTTGCAGCTGCCGAAGTGTTGAACTCTAGGAAGTCGAGGCTGGGGTCGTTCCTCATCTGGGCCTGCTCGTCGATGAACTTGCAGAACTGAATAAATGGGGGAAAGGTGACGTCATTCATTCTTTTGTACCTTGAGACTGATGTTGCCCATTTCTCCTGCAGACTGTATGGCAGCTTCACCACGATTGGGTTCACTCCATGGGCTGTATCCAGGTAGCACAGCCCAGACAGACGAGGATCTCTTTTGGCGAGCTCCAGCTCCATGAGCAGATCACTTAGGTCTTGAAGCTTGTGGACTTCTTTAAGGTTGATCTTTGGGATGTCCTGCAGTCTCTTGAATAGGGCTTTCTCTATTGCTTCTGCGCTGCCAAAGGTGCGTTCCAGTCTCTGCCATGCAGCAGCGAGACCTGCTTCTGCTTGTCCCACGTAGACGGTTCTGAGGCTCTTGATACGGTTTGTAGAGCCTGGGCCCAACCACTTGATCAGGAGGTCGAGCTCCTGTTCCGCAGTGAAGTTGAGATTTGCGATGGCTGCCTTGAAAGTTGCTTTCCAGGCCCTGTAGCTCTCTGCACGATCATCGAATTTCGTGAGACTAGTGTTGATTAGCTCTCTGCTCACCATGAACCTGGCAAACTCAGACATATCTGATTTCTCACCACTTGTTGCCACGACGACTCGTGATGCCCCTGGGGCGTATGGGCTGCCTGGCATGAATGGATGAGATGTTCCCGGGTAAAATGACGTTGCTGCAGGGTTGAGCTGTGGTTTAGCCTCTGTAGATTCTGATGACCGCTGCTTGAGCTGTGGAAGTGGGTCAGGAAACACTTGGTTGCCATCTTGCTGTGGTGGCTGTGTTTGAGAGGGCACCTTTTGGTGACTGTTATTAATTTGCTCGGGTGCTTTAGGTGGCACTGGCACTGGTAGAGGTAAGTTGGAGGTTTCGGTGTTGTCGGCTTGGACGGTACTGCAAACCGGGGTTGCTACAGGTAACTGATTCAGTACATAGTCTCTTGTGCGATCAACTGGATTGTCTGCTTCCAGTGGTGGCGAGTCAGCTGGATCAGGACCTTGGATCAATGCTTGCTCAAGTAGTCTCACTTTAGCTAGCGCAACTTCCTCTTCCATCTGTGACTGAAGAATCTTTATCCGAGCCTCCGCTTCTGCCCTTTTGGCTTCCGCTTTAGCGGCTTCTGCTTTTGCATGGGCTTCTGCTTCTACTTCTCTTTCTGTGAAGGAACGTCTCACCTTGGATTCCTCTGCTCTTATGCGGGCCTCTAGTATCCTGTCGCTCAGGGCGGAGCTTCTTGAGGATGATGACCCGGATGACCGAGAGGAACGTCTAGATGAGGTTGATCGGTGTGATCTGGTTTCTTGCTGGTGAGAGATACGGTGTTCTGCCTTGTCTATGGCATTTTGCACCTTGGCATCTCTTTCCTTGTCCGCCTCTTCTGCCTTGCTCAGGTCTGAAAGCGCTTCATCAATTTTAGAGTCTTTTAGAAAGGTAATGTACCTTGTTGACAGTCTCTTGTATCTTTCATGAGCTGTGTTCAGCCGTTCCAGAGCGGCTTGTAAGCATGTGGCATCACCTGATGAGGATTCAAGTCTTGACATGTAATAGGTGACTCGTTCCCACTGTTCTTCCAGGTGTTCACATAGCTCATCTTTCATAGTGTGATAGTTTTCAGTGGCCTTTATCGTGGGTTTGGAAGAGCGCTTCGGTCGGACAACTTGGTCTGCTGAAAGCGTGGAATCTGCCTCCTGGGCTTCATAATGGACAGTATCAGATTGTATTCGCTCTGTTTCAGCAGTGGGGAACTGTCCGAGGTCTTTTTCGGCCATTTTTATATAAGGTGTACTGTCTCTTTAAGAAACTTGACTTTTGAATAGGGGTCCAAAAATCGTTGTGCAGCTCTGCAAGGACTCCCTGATGAGATTCCCAAGGTGTCTTTAGTAAAACTTGGGGTTCGCAGTGCAGCGATGTGCAGTAGTGAGGTATAATGTACTGCAAGTCTATAGAAGGAGTATAGCAAGAGAGAAACAGCAGGTGCATAAACTGTCCCTTTACAATGCAAGCAGAGGTGACACAGAACGTGGCAGATGGGAGAGATTCCCCTTAGGCTTGTCCAGGCATGCACTGTGCAGGCAGACTAGTGCACAAGGCTTGTTGCTAGGCAGATTACAGGGGAAGTTACAGGGCTCTTAGGGATCTGTAGCCGGGGTATTGAGCTCTTAAGCAGTCTTCTGACTGATTTGGGCTCTCAAGGAAGTTTTTGCTTTGGGCTCTTAAGCAGTCTTCTGACTGTTCTGTCCCCACTTAAAGGCGATGGAAGGTGCGTAGTTGTGAGAGGTTGTGAGAGTCTTACCTTCGTTTTTCCTATAGGTGGGGCAGACAGGACCTTGAGCACTCCAGAGTGAAACATGCACATGCTGAGATGAAACAATGGTGGTTTATTTTCTCCAAAGGTTAGGACATGCAGAGTGCAGTAATCCAAGTACCTGGCATTGAAATCTTCCAGTGATGCTTGCCTCTGTAGCTACTACGTGTGGTCAGAAGACTTTGCTTCTAGCAGCTCCAATAAGAGATGTTGCTCTCACAAAAGTTCTGGCTGGAATGAAAATCCCAGGAAGTGATGCAAGAGGGTCATCAGACACTCCCATGGGCTGGACAAAAGAAACAGAGGAGCCGAAAGGTCTGACCAGTAGATGGCAGCAGAGACAAGCATGAAAAACATCAAATAACAGTTTTAACTAAGACAAATAGAACAGCACAATTATAGCTATGTATAGCCCAGATTTCTCTATTTATAGATAGATAGTAGACTGACAGCAGGGGGAGAGTACCTGCCTCATCTAGCCTTTCCCTATATTATAGCTATGTATATCCCAGATTTCTCTATTTATAGATACACAGTAAAATGACAGCAGGGGGAGAGTACCTGCCTCATCTAGCCTTTCCCTATATTATAGTTATGTATATCCCAGATTTCTCTATTTATAGATACACAGTAAAATGACAGCAGGGGGAGAGTACCTGCCCTATCTAGCCTGTCCCCATATTATAGCTCTGTATATCGCTGTGACGGGAGTGTACAACAGAGCAAAGGATGGACGAGGCCGAGGGACGATCCAACAGGTTTATTCACAAGGACACTGGAACAGCACACGATAAGTCCACGTAAAACAGATTCGGGGGCCCTTCCCGACAATCCTCGGACCGGATAACAAAGTAATCGTCCTTACAGTAGTCCAAAGAGTTCCACACAATCCCACGGGCCACTGATCTCCAGTCTGTAACTGTCCATACACCGGCTCTAGGATCCAGCCTCAGCTATTCCCTCCCAGAGGATCAATCTTCCTTCTTCAAGTTTCACACAGACTGACTGAATCTCCCAGGTAAGCAGAGTTTACACTAGTTGGACTCTAGGCCCACCTCCCCCTACTCCCAGGGATGGAAGTGCCTCAAGAGGATATAACCTTGCATTTTAGGGGGTTATTACCTACAACAATAACAAATGTACACAGAAGTAGTTCAAATAAGACAATGAACCCAGCTTGAAATAGGAATCTGTACAGCATATACAGTGAGAGGGTAAATTACATCTTCACAATCCCTCCCCCTCCCAACTTGTGTACGTACTAGGGACCTCTACAGGTCACTGGTTAAGTACACACAGGCAGAGCGTTACTTACATGTGGCTTCATGCAGCCACGAATTGGCATCGTAGCTCTCCCACATCATTGCCCAGGAGAACAGCTGCAGGCAGACCACCCATCACCCCAACCACACATCGCCTGACCCCAAAACCAAAGTTCAGATCCACAGTGGCTGTGGGAATAGTCCTCCATTGTCCACCAGCCAGTTCAATAACAATCCCAGGTCCTCTATGGATTGCCTCAGGCCGAACCACTCGGGGATCAGCCAGTGTGAGGAAAGCACCCGAGTCATAAAATCCAACAAGTCTCTGTCCATCCAGCACAACCTCCTGCAAGTGCTTACCTCGATGAGCAGAAGTCGTCATAACTGCGGGTCGCACCCCGTAAACTCCTGGTGGTGCAACATGGGGGGCTGAGTCACTAGGCCAGTCCTCACATAACGGTGCCACATCTTCCTCCATGGCACTGGGCTGTAAATAATTAACAATCCGATTGGGTGCAGGATCAGTCCTCATTTGAACAGCTGGGCAGGAGACTTGCCGATGCCCTGGCTGTCCACATTGATAGCATCTGAGCTGGGTCTCCCTCCATCCAAGGCGTCCTCTTGGGTAAGGGGTAGGGGAACTTGGAGGCCGGCTCCCACCTGAAGGTGCTGTAGGGGTTTGAGGATGACTCCTCCATGGCCTGGCTGGGCATGAGGCCTGCAAATGCCCGGGATGCCTACAAACATAACACCTGCGCTCTGTTACTTCCTCTCCCCGGCGTATTCCAGAAAGTGCAGTAGAAGCAACTGGAGGCACATTAACACGGGTATCAACATGTGGTGGCTTAGAGGAACGGGGAACAATGGGGACAGAATAACTGGGGGCATCCGGTGTTGTGGAGCTGTTAGGCGTCTCTCCATCCTCCAACAGAACCCTCCACTGAGGCTTGATGGTGAGAGTCTCATCAGCGAGAGCAGCAGCTTCCTCCACTGTCGCTGGTTTTCTCTCACGCACCCATTCCCGGATCTCAGCGGGGCACTGGGCAAAGAATTGTTCTTTTAGGATGACCTGCAGGAAGGTCTCCCAAGATAAGGCCTCCTCTGCCTCCAGCCAGCGATTACATATTTGTTTGAGTCTATGAGCATATATCTTAAAAGACACTTCCCCATCACAGGCTAAAGCACGGAACTGAGTCCTGTAAGTGTCTGGGGTCACAGCATAATGTTCTAGAATAGTCTGTTTAATATCCGCATACTCACAGTTCCACTGAGGGTCCATAGCTCTATAGGCTTCAGCAGCTCCCCCCTCTAGGAGCCCAACCAGATGCCGGACACGCTCCCTGTCCGGGACTTCCATTAATCGACACTGATGCTCAAAGTCCTGGAAGAAGCCCTCAATGTCGCCTGCAGCCTCATTAAACGGCTTAAAGTCTTTGCGGGACACCCTGGGAAGTTCCCTCATGATGGGTGCTGGAGTTACAGTCTGTCTGGAACCTCTCGCGGCTTCCACAGCGAGCTCCTTATCCAGCAGTGCCATCTCCTCCATCCTGCGCTCCTTCTCTTTAGCTCCACGCATGGCCTCCCTCTTATCTTCTATGGTAGCCTCATCTCCAAGCAGTGCCATCTCCTCCTTGTACCACACAACCCATTGACTTTTTTGGGTATTCACCTCCGGCTGCCGTCTTTCTTCCGTTTGCTGTGAGGATCCTTCCTCCACGTCATTTTGCGAACAGACTCCTTCTAGCGCCTCAATCAGCTGCTCCTTGGAGAGTCCTTTGAAACGAACTCCTACTTCACGGGCCTTTGATTGCAGGCTCCCCAAAGTCCAGGTCTTGTACTCTGCAGTGCTGGTTCCTGATGTTGAGCCATTGTCCTCCATTCCTTCTGCTCTGATCCCAGCGCTGCCAACCAGTTTGTGACGGGAGTGTACAACAGAGCAAAGGATGGACGAGGCCGAGGGACGATCCAACAGGTTTATTCACAAGGACACTGGAACAGCACACGATAAGTCCACGTAAAACAGATTCGGGGGCCCTTCCCGACAATCCTCGGACCGGATAACAAAGTAATCGTCCTTACAGTAGTCCAAAGAGTTCCACACAATCCCACGGGCCACTGATCTCCAGTCTGTAACTGTCCATACACCGGCTCTAGGATCCAGCCTCAGCTATTCCCTCCCAGAGGATCAATCTTCCTTCTTCAAGTTTCACACAGACTGACTGAATCTCCCAGGTAAGCAGAGTTTACACTAGTTGGACTCTAGGCCCACCTCCCCCTACTCCCAGGGATGGAAGTGCCTCAAGAGGATATAACCTTGCATTTTAGGGGGTGATTACCTACAACAATAGAAATGTACACAGAAGTAGTTCAAATAAGACAATGAACCCAGCTTGAAATAGGAATCTGTACAGCATATACAGTGAGAGGGTAAATTACATCTTCACAATCGCAGATGTCTCTCTTTATAGATACACAGTAAACTGACAAGAGGGGGAGAGTACCTGCTCCATCTAGCCTTTCCCCATATTATAGCTATGTATATCCCAGATTTCTCTATTTATACATACACAATAAAATGACAGCAGTGGGAGAGTACCTGCCCCATTTTGCTTGTCCCTATATTATAGCTATGTATATCACAGATTTTTCTATTTATAGATACGCAGTAAACTGACAGCAGAAGGAGAGCACCTTCCCCATCTAGCCTGTCCTTATGTTATAGCGATTTATATCCCAAATATCTTGATGTCTCTATTTATAGATACACAGTAGAATGACAACAGGGGGAGAGTACCTGCCCCATCTAGACTGTCTCTATGTTATAGCTATTTATATCCCAGATTTCTCTATTTATAGATGCACAATAAACTGACAGCAGGGGGAGAGTACTTGCCCCATCTAGCCTGCCCCTATATTATAGCTATGTATATCCCAGATGTCTCCCTCTATAGATACACAGTAGAATGACAGCAGGGGGAGAGTACCTGCCCCATCTAGGCTGTCTCTATTTTATAGCTATGTATATCCCAGATTTTTCTATTTATAGATACACAGTAGAATGACAGCAGGGGGAGAGTACCTGCCCCATCTAGCCTGTTCCTATATCTATTATATAAAGCTGAGTGTGTGTGTGTGTGTGTGTGTGTGTGTGTGTGTGACCGCTAAAGGAATCTGCACCGTCGCAAGTATAATCACAATCTTTTCTACAGACACCCCATTTGACTCAGGGTAATTTGTACCACGTGCTTTACAGTTATTCACCAAAAAACCTGCCTCCATTAAAGTCAGTGAGGCTTGGAGGCACAATGCAACCAGAACTTCAGAACAATGCTGGCGTGTCACAAGGTACAGCCACGCCCTTGAATGGAATTGGCATGCCACAATGAAGCCAGGGACAGAGATAGACAGATAGAGACAGAGACTGACAGACACAGATAGACACCAACAGACACAGACACACACAGACACACACAGACAGACAAAGAGACAGACAGGCGGAAAGAGACAGACAGGGAAAGAGACTGACAGAGACAAGCAGGGAAAGAGACAGACAGGGAAAGATACTGACAGACCGAGACAGGCAGAAACAGACAAAGAGACAGACATGGAAAGACAGAGAAAGAGACAGACAGGGAAAAAGACAGAGACAGCAGGGAATGAGACAGAGAGACAGACAGACAAAAAGCTAGAGAGACAGACAGAGAGAGACAGACAGGGACAGAATGACGGGAAGAGACAGACAGACAGGGAAAGAGATAGCGAGACAGGCAGACAGACAGGGAAAGAGATAGAAACACAGACAGGGAAAGAGACATGTGTCGCCCTGGGCAAGCCAGGGGACACAGATAACAACACCACTACACCCCACACTCCAGGTAGGCACACCTGCTAACCAGAAATCCTTGTTGCCTCCCTCCAGAGGTTGATGATGCACACCAGGGGGTGGGCCAGGCGGTTGGCTCCGCCCACCTAGGAGCTCAGAACTCTGGAGGCAGGAAGTAAACCAGGCAGATAGCTCAGGGGAGAGCTTGAGAGAGGAGTCCAGTCAGGGACATGAACGAGTGAACAGCAGAGTAGCCCAGGCAGGGGCTAGAGTAAACAACAAGAAGTGAAAGCGAAGGAAAGGAAAGTGAAAAAGGAGGAAAGCAAGAAGTGGAGACAGCGCAGAGAGTGTGCAAAGCCTGAGAGCCCAGCTGTGTGTAGGGCTAGAACAGCAAGGTCAGCGACGGCGGTGACTGTCCGGAGTGGGACAGTTCGGAAGTTCCTGGAAGGACCCCGTTGGCTGTGTGCCCGGTGGTCTGGAGCAGTGTTCTGAAGGACAGTCAGCACCAGGGCAGGGGCCTCTCGGACCCCGGCAAGGCTAGGAGTCGCCCAATTTGCCGAATCCGTCAGTGACGGGGACGCAGATCCCCCAACAACAAAGTCCCGATTGACGGCAACAGCCCGACCATTAACAGGGAGACACCGCCACCGCCAAGGCACCAGTTTCCCCAGGGCCAGCGCCTGCGGGCAAAGTGTAGAGCTCCTCCGGCTCAGATTGCAGTCGGGGAGCGGGTAACCGGAGGGAATCCACCGATACCACCAGACCACACAGGTGCAAGGAAGAGAGAAGTCACCGTCACCTACCGGGAGTGCAGGTGCAGCCGTCTGTGGGACCGTCCTACCAGCCGTTGGTTTACCGTACAAACTGTGTCCGTGTCAGGCTGAGTGAGTACCATAGTGCCGCAAGGCACAGCGCTGCCCCCGCGTCCCTGCGCCCTCCAGGCCCTACACTTTACATCTCTCCACCGGGCCCCGGGATCACCAACCCCTACCCACGGAGGGGCAACACAACACCTGGCTGCTCCCATCACCATCCCCGGGACCCCCACACCGAGCAGCGGTGGTGCAATCACCACAACCGTGGGTGGCGTCACGAACTATAACCCCAACAAACAACCCCCCTTTCACTCACGGGCGAGGAGTGCCGCTCGGGACACCCCGGGATCCGGCCCGCAGCTCGAGCCACCAGGAGCAACTGCCGGACCCGAGCAGAAGGGGTGAGCGCGGTGTGCTGACACCCTCCTCCCCGCCCGCGACAACTTGGCGCTGTGAACAGGATCTTACCGCTCTGCCGTCAGGTAGAGGTGCGCCTTGTTACCGCCGGAGGCATCCGGCAGAAAAATTTCAGAAGCCGCCATCTTTGGCGCGAAAAGTTCCCGCTCGAGCGTCTTCTCGAGCAGTAGAAGCGCGAAGGCCAAAACCCCGCCCCGAGAGAGGAGGGGCCGGAAAGAGCTAAGGAGGACGCGATGGCGGCTGGCGGCATGTAGTCGCCGCTATAAAAGCAAGGACGCCAGGACCTTGCCAGAATACCGTTCCTGGAACCAAACAGTGGAGATACCATGTGGATGCCGTCCCGAAACACCGTGGCCCCCGCACCGGGAACCGCAGCGTGGGTGGAAATCCGGACCGCGCAGCTCCACCTAAGGCTGCAGGTCAAGATGCAGCTCCTCATGGAGGAGTGGGAGACCGACATGGCGGACGTTGTGGCAGCCGTGCGGAGACGCGAGGAGGAAGCGGAGGAAGGGAGGGTGAGTGACCCACGCCCCTATGTCCCGGAGGGACCGGTCGCTGCGGCTGAGGGACCCGGTCCAAGCCCTCTCCCCCCGTTGCCTCCTTCGCCACCCGTCCCGGAGGCCGTGACCCCGCCACTAGGCCCGCTACCACCGCAACCGGTAGCGATACCCAGCCCGTCCGCCCCAGCGGACCGACCTGTAGCCGGAGCCCGAAGCCAGCCGGAGGCATTGCCATGGAAGGCCCCGAAGAGTGTGCCAGAGACAGTCCCCGAGCAGTTCCCCGAGCCGGAGCCGATGACCCGCTCCGAGCCGAAGGCCCAACTGCGGAAAGCCCCTGTGCCCATCCCCCACACCTCGGCTGAGGTGGCGCCGGGTTGTTGCTGCAAGGCAGCGCCCAAGGCCATGACACCGCGGGATACGCCGCCCACCTTTCTGACAGTGGGTAACGTACTGGATGTCCCGCGGGGCTCAACCCGTGCGCCGGAGCCATACTGGGACAGGGAGCCGACCAAGCTGGGCCTGGAAATCGCGGAGAGGGAGCGAAGAAAAGCCGAGCTGGTAGCCCGAGCCATCCGGGAAAAGGAGAACCTGCGGCAAGCGACCTTCCGTGTCCGGGGCCCGTTCTACGAGGGGCAGGTGCGGTGCTTCGATATCCGCCGGGGCTACGGGTTCATATACGAACCGGGCCTGGAGGCCGAGGTGTTTGTAGCCCGGCGGGATGTGCATGCCCATCTGCCCGAGGAGCATCCTGGCCGCAACCTAATACCAGGGGACATGGTGCGTTACACTCGGCACTGCGGAGAGAGGGGGTGGTTTGCCCTGGACGTAAAGCTGAAGGGCAGCCCGGAGAACAAGGTGAGCTCTGCACCCCCTCCCTCGGAGGAAGCAGCAGCAGGACCGGAGTAGAGCAGCGGATGCCCGTCGCACCGTCCCCCGTTGGGACCACCACTGAGTTGTTTGTTGTTTGAAAGTTTTGAAAAATGAAAAATGATTTACAGAAGTTTACCTGATTGTCTGCAGTGATTAGCAACCGGCAGGAGCCGGCACCGTTGTCCCCGTGGGGACCGTTTAAAGTTTAAAAATGCATGGGAACTAGCCATGGACAAGCCCGTGAACTCTGCAGGGCAACCACAAACGTTAGTGGCTTGTAAATATGTTGGGTACCGTTACCGTTTCCGCAATGCCGCCTCCGGAGAGGCAGGTTGGAGGGAGGGCCCTGAGCAGAGCAGGCCAGGGCCCAGCCACCAAAGGGACCGGTGGCTACCCTCTGGAGGGAAGGACAGATCCCGCTCGGGTGACTTGTGCTGGACTGTGGGTCAAGGGGTGCTGCCTGGGTTTTAGGGGCAGCATCAGGGCCAGGTTGCTTGGGTGGGAGAGAGCGGAAACCGTGACCGTACACCGTTGAAACGTTAAAAGTAAAATGTGCCTCCCGTCTTGGGAAGAGTTGATTAAAAATGTCATTTATTGTTTGTTTAACCCTGTTATCCCCTTTTTACAGAAAAATAAAAACCGGTGTAGGACGGCAGCCCGCGGACGGTCTGCATTTTGCTAAGGGGGAATGTGTCGCCCTGGGCAAGCCAGGGGACACAGATAACAACACCACTACACCCCACACTCCAGGTAGGCACACCTGCTAACCAGAAATCCTTGTTGCCTCCCTCCAGAGGTTGATGATGCACACCAGGGGGTGGGCCAGGCGGTTGGCTCCGCCCACCTAGGAGCTCAGAACTCTGGAGGCAGGAAGTAAACCAGGCAGATAGCTCAGGGGAGAGCTTGAGAGAGGAGTCCAGTCAGGGACATGAACGAGTGAACAGCAGAGTAGCCCAGGCAGGGGCTAGAGTAAACAACAAGAAGTGAAAGCGAAGGAAAGGAAAGTGAAAAAGGAGGAAAGCAAGAAGTGGAGACAGCGCAGAGAGTGTGCAAAGCCTGAGAGCCCAGCTGTGTGTAGGGCTAGAACAGCAAGGTCAGCGACGGCGGTGACTGTCCGGAGTGGGACAGTTCGGAAGTTCCTGGAAGGACCCCGTTGGCTGTGTGCCCGGTGGTCTGGAGCAGTGTTCCGAAGGACAGTCAGCACCAGGGCAGGGGCCTCTCGGACCCCGGCAAGGCTAGGAGTCGCCCAATTTGCCGAATCCGTCAGTGACGGGGACGCAGATCCCCCAACAACAAAGTCCCGATTGACGGCAACAGCCCGACCATTAACGGGGAGACACCGCCACCGCCAAGGCACCAGTTTCCCCAGGGCCAGCGCCTGCGGGCAAAGTGTAGAGCTCCTCCGGCTCAGATTGCAGTCGGGGAGCGGGTAATCGGAGGGAATCCACCGATACCACCAGACCACACAGGTGCAAGGAAGAGAGAAGTCACCGTCACCTACCGGGAGTGCAGGTGCAGCCGTCTGTGGGACCGTCCTACCAGCCGTTGGTTTACCGTACAAACTGTGTCCGTGTCAGGCTGAGTGAGTACCATAGTGCCGCAAGGCACAGCGCTGCCCCCGCGTCCCTGCGCCCTCCAGGCCCTACACTTTACATCTCTCCACCGGGCCCCGGGATCACCAACCCCTACCCACGGAGGGGCAACACAACACCTGGCTGCTCCCATCACCATCCCCGGGACCCCCACACCGAGCAGCGGTGGTGCAATCACCACAACCGTGGGTGGCGTCACGAACTATAACCCCAACAAACAACCCCCCTTTCACTCACGGGCGAGGAGTGCCGCTCGAGACACCCCGGGATCCGGCCCGCAGCTCGAGCCACCAGGAGCAACTGCCGGACCCGAGCAGAAGGGGTGAGCGCGGTGTGCTGACACCCTCCTCCCCGCCCGCGACAGACAGACATACAGGGAAAGAGAAAGAGAGACAGACAGAGACAGACAGGGAAAAAGACAGTGAGACAGACAGGAAAAGAGACAGAAAGAGATAGAGAGAGAGAGACAGGGAAAGAAACAGACAGACAAAGAGCTAGAGACAGACAGACAAACACAGAGAGAGACAGACAGAGAGACACTTACTATTCCAGGCAATGTCGGGTGCTACAACTAGTTATAGATGTATATGGTTAAGATTTTTCTCTTTATAGATACACAGTAGAATGACAGCAGGGCAGAGTACCTGCCCCATCTCGTCTGTCCTCACAGATATGTTACGTACATGTGTATTCTTGGTTTATACCTATTTAAACACATAAAAGACTGATGGTTGAGGTTGCACACATGCTCTATGTAGTGTCATTATATTACAGATATGCCATTTTTATCTACATCTATATTGATACATAAAAGACTATATTAAGCATGTACTCTCCTGCATTAGTCTGTCCTTATATTATAGAAATGTGTTTCTCAGGATTATATCGATATAGACACATAAGACTGACAGCCGGGGGAGGGCACATGCTTCATTTAGTCTGTATAAATCTACAGTATGGGCAGCCCAGGGGTAGTGTATTGTGATCTCGGTGTACAATGATGTGTTGTATAGTTAGTTTATATTGTTATATTCTGTTTGTACAGTTTTGATATTTTCTGTCTGTGTATGTTTTTTTTCACTTCTTTTGTCTTTTCTGTGTACAATGTTGTGGTGTAGTGTAGTTGTGATGTCCGCTCTGTGTACGGTTCTGTACCTGTGTACGTTCTTGTGTGTGCAATAGTGTTGCGTGTCGTGGTGTCATTTCCTTCCAGTGTGCAGTCGTACATCATGATGTCCTTCTTGTATAGAGGGCAGTGTCATGTGTTATTGTACACAGATCTCAATCTGATAAACCACTTGTTTTTTCATTTTTTTTTCACATTTTCCTTCCCTCAGGCTGAATATTCAGAATGTTGTCCTTGCCCCAGGTACAAGCTGCTGACAAGCTGTGAGGGTCTGAGCACATATATTCTTGAACCTATATATATATGTTCCACACCTGCTACTAGGATATGAGCTGAGGGACGTCACTCGTGAAACCACAGGTAGGTAACCATATGTAGACGTAGGGTTAGAGTTTCATCCATATATTTTTACATCCATTTGGAAACAAGATACTAGACTGCACAGACAGAGGTGCAAGCTGTGGCAAAACTTGAGACTTGTGGGCCCCAGTGTAAAATTTCCAACAGGGCCCCCAATCTTTTGTCGCCACTCGATCTGATGACCTCATGCTGTGTGGTCGGTTTCATTCCATGCTCAGCCACAGCTTGATCGGACTCTATCCACCTGCTGATGGTTCTCTTTTCTTTATTTGTCTTCCTTTTTTTGCTGCGAGTCAGGAGTTTCTCACTTTATTTAGTCTCTATCCCATCATATCCCAGGTGAGGCTATTTATTTCCACCTTGAACCAAGCTTTTAGATGGATTTCAGATGAGGAGTTCCAGCTCTGCAACTAAGGGATTTTGTCTGTTAGGCAGAGAACAGTTGTGGTACTGCTGTGTGTTTGCTGATTTACCTTCCCCACACCTTTCCTAGCCCTTCAGTTAGGTTGGTGGGAGGTTTCTCTTGTTTCATTTATTATTCTCCTTTTCCCCCCCTTGTGTACATGCTTTCAGTTTCCTCACCTTGGATCCCTGTCTACCTCTGCACACTTTCCCTCTCTTGGTTAGTTGTGTGTAGTGGCTTCCCATCTGGTTCCTCAGGAGGAATGAGAAACAGCTCGATGGCCTTTCAGGGGGACAAGGCTGAGTTGGTGTTTTTAGTTGTGCGGCTAGGGATCTTTTAGTCTGTACTGTATTTACTAGGGTGTAAGTGCGGCTGCAGTGTTGTGGACTTTATTTCTCCTTTTACCCGTGTGTGAATTGATACAAGCATAACATTAAAGCCAGACATTAAAGTGTCCTGGGGCATCATTATGAATCCTCTTAATGCCGACAGTTTTTTCTCCCTCATGCAAATTGTACTTTCGCTTCTGTCCTGTCTCTTCTGAGCGTAATGAGGGCTTCACACGGTACGATCTATCGTGCGATTGCATGAGCGGTCGTACCCACCTCCGTCGTTTGTGCGTCACGGGCAATTAGTTGCCCGTGGCGCACAAAGTCATTAAACCCCGTCACACGTACTTACCTGCTGAGCGACCTCGCTGTGGGCGGCGAACATCCACTTCCTGAAGGGGGAGGGATGTTCGCCGTCACAGCGATGTCACAGAGCGGCCGGCCAATAGAAGTGGAGGGGCGGAGATGAGCGGGACGTTACATCCCGCCCACCTCCTTACTTCCGCATTGCCGGCGGGAGACGCGGGACGCAGGTAAGCTGTGTTCATCGTTCCCGGGGTGTCACACGGAGCGATGTGTGCTGCCTCGGGTACAACAATCGTTCCCGGGGTGTCACACGGAGCGATGTGTGCTGCCTCGGGTACAACACTGGAAGTTCATTTGAATAGAGCAGAGTTCACCAATCCCAGTCCTCAAGGCCCACCAACAGTGCATGTTTGCAGGATTTCCTTAACAATGCACAAGTGTTGGGATCATCACCTGTTCAGGTGATTAAATTTTCATATGTGCAATACTAAGGAATACCTAAGAGCTAGAGACACTTTAAAAGGCCTTTCAGTGTCATCTTCCCCCTTACCAGTTGACACTGGTGAACCTATACAAATTGTTGCTTGCAGAGACTCCAAAGCAGAGAAGGAACTTGGAGCATCTGCTTGGTTTATTTACAGTCATATGAAAAGTATGGGCACCCCTATTAATGTTAACCTTTTTTCTTTATAACAATTTGGGTTTTTGCAGCAGCTATTTCAGTTTCATATATCTAATAACTGATGGACTGAGTAATATTTCTGGATTGAAATGAGGTTTATTGTACTAACAGAAAATGTGCAATCCGCATTTACACAAAATTTGACCGGTGCAAAAGTATCCTCCTTTTGCAGAAATAACAGCCTCTAGTCGCTTCCTGTAGCTTTTAATGAGTTCCTGGATCCTGTATGAAGGTAGATTTGACCATTCCTATTTACAAAACAATTCCAGTTCAGTTAAGTTTGATGGTCGCCAAGCATGGACAGCCACTTCACATCATCCCACAGATTTTCAATGATATTCAGGTCTGGAGACTGGGATGGCTATTCCAGAACATTGTAATTGTTCCTCTGCATGAATGCCTGAGTAGATCTGGAGCGGTGTTTTGGATCATTGTCTTGCTGAAATATCCATCCCCTGCGTAACTTCAACTTCATCACTGAATCTTGCACATTATTGTCAAGAATCTGCTGATACTGAGTTGAATCCATGCGACCCTCAACCTTAACAAGATTCCCGGTGCTGGCATTGACCACACAGCCCCAAAACATGATGGAACCTCGACCAAATTTTACTGTGGGTAGCAAGTGCTTTTCTTGGAATGCCGTGTTTTTTTGCCTCCATGCATAATGCCTTTTTGTATGACCAAATAACTCAATCTTTGTTTCATCAGTCCACAGGACCTTCTTCCAAAATGTAACTGGCTTGTCCAAATGTGCTTTTGCATACCTCAGGTGACTCTGTTTGTGGCATGCTTGCAGAAACGGCTTCTTTCGCATCACTCTCCCATACAGATTCTCCTTGTGCAACAAGCACTGTATTGTTGACCGATGCACGGTGACACCATCTGCAGCAAGATGAAGCTGCAGGTCTTTGGAGGTGGACTGTGGATTGTCCTTGACTGTTCTCACCATTCTTCTTCTCTGCCTTTCTGATATTTTTCTTGGGCTGCCACTTCTGGGCTTAACAAGAACTGTACCTGTGTTCTTCCATTTCCTTACTATGTTCCTCACAGTGGAAACTGACAGTTTAAATCTCTGAGACAACTTTTTGTACCGTCCCCTGAACAACTATGTTGAATAATCTTTGTTTTCAGATCATTTGAGAGTTGTTTTGAGGAGCCCATGATGCCACTCTTCATAGGAGATTCAAATAGGAGAACAACTTGCAAGTTGTTCTGTCCCCACTTAAAGGCGATGGAAGGTGCGTAGTTGTGAGAGGTTGTGAGAGTCTTACCTTCGTTTTTCCTATAGGTAGGGCAGACAGGACCAGAGCGCTCCAGAGTGAAAACATGCACATGCTGAGATGAAACAATGGTGGTTTATTTTCTCCAAAGGTTAGGACATGCAGAGTGCAGTAATCCAAGTACCTGGCATTGAAATCTTCCAGTGATGCTTGCCTCTGTAGCTACTACGTGGTCAGAAGACTTTGCTCCTAGTAGCTCCAATAAGGGATGTTGCTCTCACAAAAACTCTGGCTGGAATGAATAAGCCAGGAAGTGATGCAAGAGGGTAATCAGACACTCCCATGGGCTGGGCAAAAGAAACAGAGGAGCTGAAAAGTCTGACCAGTAGATGGCAACAGAGACAGGCATGAAAAACATTAAATAACAGTTTTAACTAAGACAAATAGAAACAGCACACTCCCCGTCTGAAATTCACTTTGGGGATTTCACTATTGAGTCCATAATACAACCTGAAAGGAAAGGCATGTTAAATGCAAAACCAAGCTCAATTGAGTCCAAAACAAGAAGGATGGCTCAAAGTTCAGGTCCGGTAGCGTTCATCCTGTAGGGACGCTCTCTATGGGCAAAAGCAGAACAAGTTCGTGGATTGGCCTTGCAAAGGTCTTCGTCTCACCTTTCCTGATGACCTTTAGCTCCACCTTCCGAACATTGCCGTCCTGACTAGGCAGTATCCTAGTAATTAGTCCCATAGGCCAGTCAGTCCTTTTTGTGGTCTGATCTTTCATGAGGACTAGGTCTCCTTCCTTGAGGTTCGGCTTGGGATGTCGCCACTTCTTTCTTCCTTGAAGAATGGTGAGGTATTCCTTCCTCCATCGGTTCCAGAAGTAGTCAGCCAAGTATTGAACCCGTTTCCAGTGTTTTTGATAAGTGTTCGCGTGGGTGAACTCTCCGCTGGGCATTACCGTGTTGTCAGTTTTTTGGGTAATGAGAATAGTAGGAGTTAATATGGTTGGTGTTTCTGGATCCATGGTCACCGGCACAAGGGGTCTTGAATTGATAATGGCTGAGACTTCAGCTAAAAGAGTGACTAGAGTCTCATGTGTGAGTCTTGAGGAATTGACGTCCATTAGCATGGAGTTCAAGATGTTGCGTGAAATCCCGATCATCCTCTCCCAGGAGCCTCCCATGTGAGAACTGTGAGGGGGATTTAAGATCCAGGTGCAACCTTTCTCTGCCAGCTGATCTTGGATAGGTTTGGTGTCGATGTTCAGTTCTCTACATGCACCGACGAAGTTGCTTCCACGGTCAGACCTCAGCTGTTTCACTGGTCCTCTGATGGCAAGGAACCTTCTCAAGGCGTTGATTAGGCTGGAGGTATCCATGGACTCTAACACCTCAATGTGAACGGCTCGAACACTCATGCAGGTGAATAACACAGCCCACCGCTTGCTGTTTGCTTGGCCTCCGCGAGTTCTGCGTGTGGACACCATCCATGGTCCGAAAACGTCTAGGCCCACGTAGGTGAAAGGTGGCTCTGTGGAAAGTCTGTCTGTAGGCAAGTCAGCCATTTGCTGGTACAGTTGTTTTCCTCTCGCTTTACGACATTGCACACAATCGTGTAGTATTCGTGCTACACGTCTCTTCATTCCAATAATCCAGAGGCCTGCAGACTGTAAAGCACCTTCTGTAATTTGCCTGCCTTGGTGTTCAGTCTTTTCATGGTGGTGTCGGATCAGCAAGACTGTAACATGGTGTTTGTTGGGAATGATGAGAGGATTTTGTTCTGCAACTCCAAGATGAGCCTGATTTAAACGACCACCAACTCTTAGTAAGCCGAAACTGTCGATGACTGGGTTTAAATTGGCGAGAGGACTTCTTAATGGAATCTGCTGTTTGTTGTATGAACACTTCCATTCTATGGCGAATTCACTCTGTTGGAGGTGGCGTATTATGAGGGACTCGCTATGGGAGATGTCCTCAGCAGAAGGGGCTTTGTGGCAGACATGCCAGCGATGACAGTCTTTGGTTTTAAGGTCAGTACGACAGCATCTGGCGATATGCACTAACCTAGCGACAGTCCTGACGAGCCTCATCCAGCTGGAGAAACGTTCAAAACGTTGGCAACCGAAGTTGGAAGTTTTTTCTGCACTGGTGGCCAGGGTATTGACTTCAGCTCGGACATCTGGATCGTTGTCTGGATCTAGGATGCTGAAGGCTTCCTGGACACCTTCTTCTGACTGTGTCAGCAGGAACTCTGGACCTGTAAGCCAAGAAGAGTTAGCAAAAGAACTTATAGACGTAGGTCTAGTTGCGTGATCTGCTGGATTCAGTTCAGGTACGGGTTCTGCTAGGTTGTTGCAGACTTCCTTGTCCATAAAGGCGACGCTGTGTTCTCTCATTTCAGGCTTGCTGTTCATGTGTGTCGCCCTGGGCAAGCCAGGGGACACAGATAACAACACACACGCACCCCACATTCCCTGTAGGTACACCAGCTAACCCACAAATCCTTGTTGCCTTCCTCCAGAGGCTGATGATTCACACCAGGGGGTGGAGCCAGGCGGTTGGTGTCCGCCCACCTAGGAGATCACAGCTCTGGAGGCAGGAAGTTCCAGGTTGTTCAGCGAGGGAGGAGAAAGGAGTAGTAGGTGAACGGAGAGTAGCTCAGGAGGGAGCTAGAGTGAAACAGCAGTGAAAGTGACAGAAAGCCTGAAGTTGGTCTGTGGCTGTGTGCCCAGACGGAGTCAGCAAGGTCAGCAGACAGTGGTGAAGATCTGCAGTGGGACTGTCTGGAGGTTGCTGGAAGGACCACGGAGGCTGTGTGTATCCGGGGGTCTGGAGCAGTATACAAAGGGCAGTCAGCACCAGAGCAGGGGCTTCTCGGATCCCAGCAAGGCTTGGAGTCGCTGTAAATTGCTAAATCCGTTAGTGAAGGGGACGTAGATCCCCCAACAAGCAAGTCCTGATTGATGGCAAAGGTCCAACCACAACGGGGAAACACCGCCACCGCCAAGGCACCAGTTTCCCAGGGCCGGCGCCTGCGGGCAAAGTGTGGAGCTCCTCCGGCACAGATTGCAGTCGGGGAGCGGGTAACCGGTGGGAATCCACCGCTACCAAACAGACATTTCAAAGGTGCAGGGAAGAGACCGTCACCGCTAACTGCAGGGAACCGCAGCACCGTGAACCGTCCGAGGGACCCGTCCAACCAGCCGTTTGTTTACCGAGAACTGTGTCGTGTTTACTGGCTGAGTGAGTACCTCAGTGCCGCAAGGCACAGCGCTGCCCCTGCGCCCCTGCACCCCACTGGCCCCCGGGATCACCAACCCCTACCCACGGAGGGGCAACATAACAACTGGCTGCTCCACATCACCATCCCCGGGATCCCCACATTGAGCAGCGGTGGTGAAATCACACCCTTCTCCCCGCCCGCGACAACTTGGCGTCACGAACAGGATCCTACCGCTCTGCCGTCAGGTAGAGGTGCGCCTTGTTACCGCCGGAGGCATCCGGCAGAAAAAGTTCAGAAGCCGCCATCTTTGGCGCGAAAAGTTCCCGCTCGAGCGTCTTCTCGAGCAGTAGAGGCGCGAAGGCCAAAACTCCGCCCCGAGAGAGGAGGGGCCGGAAAGAGCTAAGGGGGACGGAAACAAGATGTCTGCGCCCGACGGAGCCGCTGGAGGAGCGGTGGTCGCAGCCGCAGCGGCACCCGCGGATGGGAATGGGCCTGCCCAGGTCCCGGCCGTACCGGCGGGAGGTGCCGCGGCCCCCGCGCTTGCTCGGGTCATGCCGTTTTCCTTGCCCTATGCGCCCGGAGCTGCCTGGCTACCGCAGTATGACGGGAAACCGGATGCCTTACAGGCCTTCCGGAAAAAGCTTAACCCGTTGCTAGAGCTGTACCCCCTGACTGATAAGCAACGTGCAGCGATAGTGCTAGGCCAGCTAACCGGTGCGGCGGAGCAGGAAGCGGAGACCTGGACCGAGGGGGACCGGCTCTCTGTAGCCACCATCTTCGAGAAGCTACAGACTGCCTTCGAGACCCGGACTGAAGCGGAGCTGAGGATGCAGTTTTACCAGTGCCGGCAACGAGCTGGGGATAGCATTCGGGACTATGCTCTACGTCTGCAGACCGCCCTCCGCACGCTGAAGCGGGTGAACTCTATTAATGAGGCGGATAGCAACAAGATGTTAGTGGAGCAATTTGCGCAGGGGATGAGGTCCCCTGAGGATCGTAAACAACTCCGGCTGTGGGCCCTGGAACACCCTGATGTGGACTTTGCTGTGTTAAAGGAGCGGGCTATCAAAGCACTACAGCCCCCAGCTGTTGAAGCTCTGGAACCTGTCCTGTGGCCCGTCAAGACGGCCCCCGTGGTGGCGGCCTCAGCCAAACCAACCTCCCTAATATCTGCAGCCCCGAGCAGCACAGTAGAAGAGCTGGCAGCCCAGGTCCGTCGCATGGACGGAGACCTTGCCAAAATCCTAGCTGCACTGCAACCTCTGACCAGATCTCAGCCTCCAGCGCAGATACAGCTTGCTGACAGTCCCGAAGATGTTCCCTGGATGCAGCGGAGAAGCGCTAACAACCCGCGGAGCAGACCTCCAATCTGCTACAAGTGCCGTAAGCCGGGCCATTACTACCGACAGTGCCCGTTAAACGAGCAACCCCTGGAGTAGAACACCGTGGCCCCTCGGACTGGCGAGATCGATATATCGGGGCCCGCCCTATCATCCCCGTGGCTGTGGACGGCATACCAGTGATGGCTCTCTTGGACACTGGATCACAGGTAACTACCATACCATACACATTGTATCAGCAGTATTGGGCTACAGACGAACTGGCGCCTCCAGACAATAGTATAAATTTGATTGCCGCTAATGGACTTCCATTGACCCAGGTGGGGTATAAACAAGTGGCTATGACAGTGGGGCAAGCTGAATTGCAACACCAGGGTATGATTGTGATCATGAATGAACCCAGTGATCATAACCCGAAAATAGTGCTGGGAACCAATGTGATGGAACACTGCATGGCTGATGTGTTGAACTTATTGCAACAGCTAGCCGCTACAGTGGCGGGGAGCCGGCAGAGGGCTGTGCAGCGTGAGATCCGCGCCCTGATGTACCGCCAGCATGTGAGCTCAACAGGAGGGGAGATTGGGGGAGTGAGAGTGATGGATGTTGCTCCATTGACTGTGCCCCCTAGGAGTGAGATGATGATCTGGTGTAGGGCAGCAGTAGGGCCTCAGGGGCGTGACTACCCTGCGATGATGGAGCCCATGCCTTCCGAGCACTGGCCCACTGTAGTGGCCGCCCGCGGGGTGGTAGATGTGAAGAAGGGGAGAGTGCCCGTAAGAGTGTTGAACTGTGGGGAGGAAGAAGTCAGGCTCCCCCGGTATGCCACCATTGCCAAGCTGCTCACCCTGGATCCTCACACTATCCATGAAGCCAGTCCATCCACACCCCCACCTACCACCAGCACTTCCCCACCCCAGGGGGACACAAAGGAGTGGCACCAACAGCTACATATAGGCACTGATGATACCCCTACACATCACAGGGCAGGGGTACATAGGGTGGTGCAAGAGTACAAACAGGTTTTCAGTAAGCACCCCCTAGACTTTGGGCAGATCAAGGGGGTCCAACACCACATTCCCACGGGTGAACATCCCCCTATCAAAGAGAGGTATAGACCTATTCCCCCTGCACATTACCAGTGTGCCAAGGATATGTTGAGGAATATGAAGGAGGCAGGGGTTATTCGGGACAGCTGTAGTCCCTGGGCTGCTCCGTTGGTACTGGTCAAGAAGAAGGATGGTACCATGCGGATGTGTGTGGACTACCGGAAGATCAACCAGATAACCCATAAAGATGCCTATCCATTACCTCGTATTGAAGAGTCTTTGGCTGCACTGAGAACTGCAAACTACTTCTCGACCCTTGACCTCACCAGCGGATACTGGCAAGTGGCCGTGGCCCCAGAGGACCGGGAGAAGACCGCCTTCACCACCCCGATGGGGCTCTGCGAATTCAATAGCATGCCGTTTGGGCTGTGCAATGCCCCCGGGACCTTCCAACGGTTGATGGAGTGCTGTCTGGGACATTTAAACTTCGAGACCGTCCTGCTGTATTTGGATGATGTGATTGTTTATTCCCAGACGTATGAAGCCCATCTGGAGCACCTGGCCGAGGTGTTCTCGTCCCTTGCCAAGTACGGGATGAAGTTGAAGCCCTCAAAATGCCACCTGCTGAAACCCAGGGTGCAGTATCTAGGGCATGTGGTGAGTGCGGATGGTGTCGCCCCCGACCCTGAGAAGATTACTGCCATCCAGAGCTGGCCGAGACCAACTACAGTGAGGGAAGTAAGGCAGTTCCTGGGTCTGGTGGGGTACTATCGGCGCTTTATAAAGGGGTACACGAAGATGGCTGCCCCCATGCAAGATCTCCTCGTGGGACAGACCAAAGGTGGTAGACCCATTGGAGCCCCACTGTCGTGGGAGGACAAGCATGAGGAGTCCTTTTGCCAGTTGAAGGCGGCCTTGACCGGAGAAGAGGTCCTGGCGTACCCTGACTATGGGCGCCCGTTCATCCTCCACACGGACGCCAGTAACGTGGGGCTAGGAGCGGTCCTATCCCAGGTCCAGGATGGAAAGGAGAAGGTGATTGCCTACGCTAGCCGAAAACTCCGGCCGACCGAAAGGAACCCCGAGAATTATAGCTCCTTCAAGCTTGAGCTATTGGCGTTGGTATGGGCTATCACGGAGCGGTTCCGCCACTACTTGGCGGCAGCAACCTTCACCGCATTTACGGAAAACAATCCGCTGACTCACCTGAACACAGCCAAGTTGGGCGCACTGGAGCAGCGGTGGGTAGCCCGGCTAGCCAACTATGATTTCACCATAAAGTACCGAGCTGGTCGTGTCAACATAAATGCTGATGCACTCTCCCGGATGCCCCATTTGTCAGAAGAGGGGTGCGAGGATGACGACCTCGAGGAGATCGAGTTGCCTGCGTTTCACCAGCCACCTACTGAGAGGGTACAAGTATGCCAGCAAAGGGTAGATCTGGACCCGCGGCCTAGTCAAGAGTGGCAGGACGCCCAGGACCAAGCGCCGGCTGTCCGCCTTGTCAAGACTCTGGTGGAACAAGGTGCTATGGGAATAGACCCTGGCGCTCCAGCTGAAGCCCAACGCTTGTGGAAAGAACGAAAACGACTTTACCTACACCAAGGGAGGCTGTACCGTGAGCTGATCAACCCGAAGACCCATGAGAAAATATGCCAGTTGATCGTTCCTCAAGCTGAGGTCGCTACTGTCCTGCGGGCATACCATGATGGTGCTGGCCACTTCGGGTGGAAGAAGCTGGAGATGCTGTTGAGGGAGCGGTTCTATTGGAGTGGGATGCGTGAATCGGTGGAAGCCTGGTGCCGAGAGTGCGGTCCTTGTACACTGAGGAGAAAGGACGAGACTAGCCAGAGGGCACCGTTACATCCCATAGTCACCCATCAGCCGCTGGAGCTGGTCGCCCTGGACCATGTCAAGCTCACCCCTAGCCGAAGTGGGTACACCTACGCCTTGACCATGGTAGACCACTACTCAAGATTTATGGTAGTAGTCCCCGTTAAGGACCTAACTGGTCGAACCGCTGCTCGAGCGTTCCAGGCGTATTTCTGCCGACCCCATGGGTACCCCGAGAAGGTGCTGACTGACCAAGGCCCGGCTTTTGAAGCAGAGGTGTTTCACGAATTCTGCCAGTTGTACGGCTGCAAGAAGATCTGGACCACTCCGTACCACGCCCAAACCAATGGCATGTGCGAGAAAATGAACCACTTGGTCCTGGGGCTCCTCAAGACACTACCGCTGGAAGAACGGAACATGTGGCCGGAAAAGCTACCTGACTTGGTCGACATGTACAATAATATCCCGTCTAGCTCGACGAAGTGCACCCCAGCGTATCTGATGAGGGCTCGGCCTGGCCGCCTGCCGGTGGATCTGGAGATGGGATTGGAAGCCCCGGAAGCACTCCCTTCAATGGCGGAGTGGGAAAGTCGGAGGAAGGCACAATACCGGCAAATCCAGGAGTATGTGGAGAAAAACCTCAGTCGAAGTCGAGAACAGCAAGAGCACCGGTTCAATCAGAAGGCGCCCGCAGGTCCTTTCCAGCCAGGAGATGTGGTGCTGAAACGGAAGAGAAAAGCCCACAAGCTGGATGATCAGTGGGAGCAAGTCCCTTACGTCATACAACCCACAGAATGGGGAGATGGGAAGACCTACCAGATCAGTCGTGACCAAGGGGGCACCCTAGCCACAGTTTCTCGGGACCATCTAAAAAAATGCCCCCCAGCGTTGAAGGCAGAGGCTGAAGTACCGGTTCCTCCACCAGTGGAAAAGGCAGCAGAGGTAATCCACACTGTAATGGGTGACTTCCCAGCAAACTGGCCTACACAGAACGGCGCGGTGATTCTTCCAGTGATACTGTTCCCACAACCCGTGGATGAAGAAGTAGTGGAAGCGGTTAACCGTGAGCCAGAACCAGTGCCAGTGCCCAGGGACGAACCTGTACCCAGCTCCCCTGCACCTCCGCCTGCTCCACACTATAGCAGGGAGGAGGAACCGATTGTTCCCTCTACCCCACTGTCTAGCACCACTGACACCGGGCCCCGAAGGTCCACCCGTTCTAACCTAGGTAGACCCCCACTTAGGTACAGGGAGACCGTTCTATGAGTAAAAAGGGGTCCGCAAATGTAAAAGAGTGTTTGTAAGTTTGTTGAAAAGTTTGAAAGTTGCAGATGATAAAAATGAAAATTACCGAACAGTTACCTGATTTGCTTTTGTGATTGAACCGGCAGGAGCCGGCACCGTTGTCCCCGTGGGGACCGTTTAAGTTTATTGGCATGGGAACTATCCATGGACAAGCCCGTGAACTTGCAGGGCACCACAAACGTTAAGTGGCTTGTAAATATGTTGGGTACCGTTACCGTTTCCGCTATACCGTCTCTGGAGAGGCAGGTTGGAGGGAGGGCCCTGAGCAGAGCAGGCCAGGGCCCAGCCACCAAAGGAACCGGTTGCCACCCTCTGGAGGGGAAGGACAGATCCCGCTCGGGTAACTTGTGCTGGACTGTGGGTCAAGGGGTGCTGCCTGGGTTTTAGGGGCAGCATCAGGGCCAGGTTGCTTGGGTGGGAGAGAGCGGAAACCGTGACCGTACACCGTTGTAACGTTACAAGTAAATGTGCCTCCCGTCTAGGGAAGAGTTGTTATTAAAAATGTATATAATTTACCGTTTATAATGTTATACCGTTTACATTTTCAGAAAACAAAAAGGAAAATAAAACCGGTGTTGGACGGGCAGCCCGAGGACGGTCTGCGTTTTGCTAAGGGGGAATGTGTCGCCCTGGGCAAGCCAGGGGACACAGATAACAACACACACGCACCCCACATTCCCTGTAGGTACACCAGCTAACCCACAAATCCTTGTTGCCTTCCTCCAGAGGCTGATGATTCACACCAGGGGGTGGAGCCAGGCGGTTGGTGTCCGCCCACCTAGGAGATCACAGCTCTGGAGGCAGGAAGTTCCAGGTTGTTCAGCGAGGGAGGAGAAAGGAGTAGTAGGTGAACGGAGAGTAGCTCAGGAGGGAGCTAGAGTGAAACAGCAGTGAAAGTGACAGAAAGCCTGAAGTTGGTCTGTGGCTGTGTGCCCAGACGGAGTCAGCAAGGTCAGCAGACAGTGGTGAAGATCTGCAGTGGGACTGTCTGGAGGTTGCTGGAAGGACCACGGAGGCTGTGTGTATCCGGGGGTCTGGAGCAGTATACAAAGGGCAGTCAGCACCAGAGCAGGGGCTTCTCGGATCCCAGCAAGGCTTGGAGTCGCTGTAAATTGCTAAATCCGTTAGTGAAGGGGACGTAGATCCGCCAACAAGCAAGTCCTGATTGACGGCAAAGGTCCAACCACAACGGGGAAACACCGCCACCGCCAAGGCACCAGTTTCCCAGGGCCGGCGCCTGCGGGCAAAGTGTGGAGCTCCTCCGGCACAGATTGCAGTCGGGGAGCGGGCAACCGGTGGGAATCCACCGCTACCAAACAGACATTTCAAAGGTGCAGGGAAGAGACCGTCACCGCTAACTGCAGGGAACCGCAGCACCGTGAACCGTCCGAGGGACCCGTCCAACCAGCCGTTTGTTTACCGAGAACTGTGTCGTGTTTACTGGCTGAGTGAGTACCTCAGTGCCGCAAGGCACAGCGCTGCCCCTGCGCCCCTGCACCCCACTGGCCCCCGGGATCACCAACCCCTACCCACGGAGGGGCAACATAACAACTGGCTGCTCCACATCACCATCCCCGGGATCCCCACATTGAGCAGCGGTGGTGAAATCACCACAACCGTGGGTGGCGTCACGAACTATAACAATCCCCAACCACAAAACCCCCTTTCACTCACGGGCGAGGAGTGTCGCTCGAGAAACCCCGGGATCCGGCCCACCGCTCGAGCCACCACTGAGCAGCTGCCGGACCCGAGCAGAAGGGGTGAGCGCGGTGTGCTGACACCCTCCTCCCCGCCCGCGACACATGGAACACTGAAGAGAGAATAGAGTTAAATCTGGTCTGAGCTTGAGCTCGGTTGTTTGGGAGTCGTACCCTGGTAGATCGGAAGGGTAATGGAGAGACCCAATGGTTGGTTTTGTCTTTAGAAAACTCACAGTCCATTATTCCGATGAATTATCTGTCCTCTACTGACAAGGCTACTTTATCGTCGTCCTTGGTTGTGAGAAAGACTGATCTTCCCAAGTTGTCGATATGCAGAGAAGAAGCGATGTCAGGTAGCTGTATTGTGTCTGGAGACTTCTCTTTCACTCCATAATGATGAGGACATGGCTTTAAGCAGGTTGTGCGCCCATCTCCTTGCAAATAAGTCTTGAAGGAATCAATTTCTGATCGATCAACGCACACATTTCCTATGACTACCCATCCCAAGTCCAGTCTCTGGGCGTATGGTGCATAGTCAGGCCCATTACACTGCTGTCGCACCTTGTGTACCCTTAGATTGTCTCTGCCGAGCAGGAGTAGAATCTCTGCATTATTGTCCAGAGGTGGGATAACACTAGCGAGGTGTCTTAGGTGTGGTTGATGAAATGCAGCTTCTGAGGTAGGAATTTCATTCCTGTGGCTGGGTATTTGGTCACATTCAACGAGCGTTGGTAGAGGTATTTCAGTCTTCCCATTGATAGGAGAAGCAATGAATCCCTGGGCTCTTCTGCCGCTAGTCTCTATGCGACCCGAGCAGGTGTTCAAGGTGTAGGGTTCTGATGGTCCATTAATTCCGAAGGCTTCAAAGAATTTGGTTCCTGCTAGGGACCGGTTGCTTTGGTCGTCTATGATGGCATACACCTTCATTGCCTTTTCTGGATGTCCCTCGGGATAAACCTTGATGAGGCATATTCGGGCACAACATTTCTGTGTTTGGCCCTCTCCACATACCTCTGAGCATGAGCAGGAGACGGCTGTGGTGTGGTGGTGTCAGTCTGATTCTTGGGCTCCCCGCCATGACTTGGAGTGGGAGTGGTGGTGACTGCAGCCGGTGTGTCTCTAGCTAGCTGGGTTGGGTGCATGGCTGAAACGTGTTTTTCACTATGACACTCCTCACACTTGACGATGGATTTACAGTCCTTGGCCATGTGCTCAAGTGATGCGCAGCATTTGAAACAGATCCCAAGCTCTGTGAGGACTTTCTTGCCCTCCTGTAGGGTTTTGGATCTAAACCCTCTGCACTTGTTCAGTGAATGCGGTTTTTTATGGATGGGACATTCTTGATTGAAAGACTTATCTCGTGATGAGATGGTGTTCGGTTTATCTGTGCGTGCTGCAGGTGATGGTAGCTCAGTCTTCCTGACACTCACAGTGTTCTTAATGTCTCTGTGTTTGTGTATGGCACCTTCATACCTTGATGATGATGATGTTGCAGCTGCCGAAGTGTTGAACTCTAGGAAGTCGAGGCTGGGGTCGTTCCTCATCTGGGCCTGCTCGTCAATGAACTTGCAGAACTGAATAAATGGGGGAAAGGTGACGTCATTCATTCTTTTGTACCTTGAGACTGACGTTGCCCATTTCTCCTGCAGACTGTATGGCAGCTTCACCACGATTGGGTTCACTCCATGGGCTGTATCCAGGTAGCACAGCCCAGACAGACGAGGGTCTCTTTTGGCGAGCTCCAGCTCCATGAGCAGATCACTTAGCTCTTGAAGCTTGTGGACTTCTTTAAGGTTGATCTTTGGGATGTCCTGCAGTCTCTTGAATAGGGCTTTCTCTATCACTTCTGCGCTGCCAAAGGTGCGTTCCAGTCTCTGCCATGCAGCAGCGAGACCTGCTTCTGCTTGTCCCACATAGAAGGTTCTGAGGCTCTTGATACGGTTTGTAGAGCCTGGGCCCAACCACTTGATCAGGAGGTCGAGCTCCTGTTCCGCAGTGAAGTTGAGATTGGCGATGGCTGCCTTGAAAGTTGCTTTCCAGGCCCTGTAGCTCTCTGAACGATCATCGAATTTCGTGAGACTAGTGTTGATTAGCTCTCTGCTCACCATGAACCTGGCAAACTCAGACATATCTGATTTCTCACCACTTGTTGCCACGATGACTCGTGATGCCCCTGGGGCGTATGGGCTGCCTGGCGTGAATGGATGAGATGTTCCCGGGTAAAATGACGTTGCTGCAGGGTTGAGCTGTGGTTTAGCCTCTGTAGATTCTGATGACCGCTGCTTGAGCTGTGGAAGTGGGTCAGGAAACACTTGGTTGCCATCTTGCTGTGGTGGCTGTGTTTGAGAGGGCACCTCTTGGTGACTGTTATTAATTTGCTCGGGTGCTTTAGGTGGCACTGGCACTGGTAGAGGTAAGTTGGAGGTTTCGGTGTTGTCGGCTTGGACAGTACTGCAAACCGGGGTTGCTACAGGTAACTGATTCAGTACATAGTCTCTTGTGCGATCAACTGGATTGTCTGCTTCCAGTGGTGGCGAGTCAGCTGGATCAGGACCTTGGATCAATGCTTGCTCAAGTAGTCTCACTTTAGCTAGCGCAACTTCCTCTTCCATCTGTGACCGAAGAATCTTTATCCGAGCCTCCGCTTCTGCCCTTTTGGCTTCCGCTTTAGCAGCTTCTGCTTTTCCATGGGCTTCTGCTTTAGCGGCTTCTGCTTTTGCAAGGGCTTCTGCTTTAGCAGCTTCTGCTTTTGCAAGGGCCTCCGCTTCTGCCCTTTTGGCTTCCGCTTTAGCGGCTTCTGCTTTTGCAAGGGCTTCTGCTTTAGCAGCTTCTGCTTTTGCAAGGGCCTCCGCTTCTGCCCTTTTGGCTTCCGCTTTAGCGGCTTCTGCTTTTGCAAGGGCTTCTGCTTTAGCAGCTTCTGCTTTTGCAAGGGCTTCTGCTTTAGCAGCTTCTGCTTTTGCAAGGGCTTCTGCTTCTGCCCTTTTGGCTTCTTCCTCTACTTCTCTTTCTGTGAAGGAACGTCTCACCTTGGATTCCTCTGCTCTTATGCGGGCCTCTAGTATCCTGTCGCTCAGGGCTGAGCTTCTTGAGGATGATGACCCGGATGACCGAGAGGAACGTCTAGATGAGGTTGATCGGTGTGATCTGGTTTCTTGCTGGTGAGAGATACGGAGTTCGGCCTTGTCTATGGCATCTTGCACCTTGGCATCTCTTTCCTTGTTTACCCCTTCTGCCTTGCTCAGGTCTGAAAGAGCTTCATCAATTTTAGAGTCTTTTAGAAAGGTAATGTACCTTGTTGACAGTCTCTTGTATCTTTCATGAGCTGTATTCAGCCGTTCCAGAGCAGCTTGTAAGCATGTTGAGGACTCAAGTCTTGGCATGTAATAGGTGACTCGTTCCCACTGTTCTTCCAGGTGTTCACATAGCTCATCTTTCATAGTGTGATAGTTTTCAGCGGCCTTTATCGTGGGTTTGGAAGAGCGCTTCGGTCGGACAACTTGGTCTGCTGAAAGCGTGGGCTCTGCCTCCTGGGCTTCATAATGGACAGTATCAGATTGTATTTGCTCTGTTTCAGCAGTGGGGAACTGTCCAAGGTCTTTTTCAGCCATTTTGATTTAAGGTGTACTGTCTCTTTAAGAAACTTGACTTTTGAATAGGGGTCCAAAAATCGTTGTGCAGCTCTGCAAGGACTCCCTGATGAGATTCCCAAGGTGTCTTTAGTAAAACTTGGGGTTCGCAGTGCAGCGATGTGCAGTAATGGGGTATAATGTACTGCAAGTCTATAAAAGGAGTATAGCAAGAGAGAAACATCAGGTGCATAAACGGTCCCTTTACAATGCAAGCAGAGGTGACACAGGACGTGGCAGATGGGAGAGCTTCCCCTTAGGCTTGTCCAGGCATGCACTGTGCAGGCAGACTAGTGCACAAGGCTTGTTGCTAGGCAGATTACATGGGAAGTTACAGGGCTCTTAGGGATCTGTAGCCGGGGTATTGAGCTCTTAAGCAGTCTTCTGACTGTTCTGTCCCCACTTAAAGGCGATGGAAGGTGCGTAGTTGTGAGAGATTGTGAGAGTCTTACCTTCGTTTTTCCTATAGGTGGGGCAGACAGGACCAGAGCGCTCCAGAGTGAAAACATGCACATGCTGAGATGAAACAATGGTGGTTTATTTTCTCCAAAGGTTAGGACATTCAGAGTGCAGTAATCCAAGTACCTGGCATTGTAATTCTCCAGTGATGCTTGCCTCTGTAGCTACTACGTGGTCAGAAGACTTTGCTCCTAGTAGCTCCAATAAGGGATGTTGCTCTCACAAAAACTCTGGCTGGAATGAACAAGCCAGGAAGTGATGCAAGAGGGTCATCAGACACTCCCATGGGCTGGGCAAAAGAAACAGAGGAGCTGAAAAGTCTGACCAGTAGATGGCAGCAGAGACAGGCATGAAAAACATTAAATAACAGGTTTTTTTTTTCCAAAACTTTTTATTAATTTTCCAATTTTTTATAAACATAACAAGATATTCAAGGTTACGCAAGGAAAAACATTTGTCTGACAATATGTGACATAATAGGGTGCAATGCCCCAACTTGATATTTTAAACTGATTATCTGATTGATATGGTCTCTAGTAAACCAAGGCAAAAGTACTAAGAAATAACAGATGCGATACAAGTCAATTAGAGTCATTAAGCCCCTAAGCCAACCCCGAATGCTTCCAAATTTTCTGGCACGTCTTGTGGCTACCTTAGCGTCTCGTCTCCCTTTCCTCCGGAACCCACACCTCCGTGATTTTCAATTTACCCAGTTTGTCCTGGCTATCATTCAGAAGGTACCATTCCGATTGTATAAAAGGTGTCATCAGATTATTTATTTCTCCCTGAGTAAATTGACTTTCAATGAAATTTCTCCATTTCCCAAAGAACTTGGGTGTCAACCTGTCTTTGTCCGTTTCCGCTTCCACTTTCTCCAGCCTCAATAAATTATGTAATTCCCCGATGACCTCTTTTATGGATGGTCCCTCCCTTTGTATCCAATGCTTTAATATGGACCGTTTGGCTATCATGGCTATGTCATGTACTATTGTATATTTCTTCTTTCCCGGCATGTCCGATCCCCCTCTTACTCCTCCCTCAAAGGAATGGAAAATCCACACCATTAGCTCTAGATTTCCAGAAATTCCCCATGTTGCCTGGACAAATAATCTAACTTGATTCCAGAACCTGTGAATTTCCTTACACTCCCATAGTCCATGTAGCATATCTGTTTTTTCTCTTTGACATTTAGGACACCGCATATCTCTTCCCGGAATGTTGAAGCCCATAATAGCCCTGTGTAAAATTCTAAATTGGGTGTCTCTCCATCTCTCATTGGTAACATGTTTCCGCATCTGTACCCATCCCTTCAATATATCCCCTACAACTTCCTGCCCTTTCAATTGTTTCCCCCACGCTGTTAGAGTACGGCTATCCTCCCCAGATATAAGCATTCCCCGAAATGTTCGGTAAATTTTGGAAACATTTACACTTGCTACATCCCTTTCCATAAGCTCATCAATCAAACTCTTATTCAATTCCTTTCCAAGCTCCCCCAAATCTACAAATACTCCATGCTTCAGTTGTTCATACTGGATGATATGTGAGCTATTAAGTTCATACTTGTCAAGCACTTCCCGTCCTGTCAGCCACCTTCTCTCCTCCACATTCATGACATCCTTCATTCTCTCGACGCCCTTCTCTTTCCATCTAGTAAATAGCTTATTTTCCCGTCCCATGGGAAAGTTCGGAGATGCCCAGGGATTTAAGTACTTAGATACTTTCCATGATAGTCCCAATTTCTTTCTTACCAGTTTCCATGTTAGCATAGTGTCTCGGAATAAGATTGAGTTCCTTATATGCCCATCCGCCCTGGACAATGGGGAGTGTAAAATGGACGCCAAATCCCACGGTGATGCATACTTGGCTTCCATGCCATAGTCTGAGTGCCTGCTTGTTCCTCTCAACCAATCAAACACATGTCTCATTATACACACCAGGTTATAACCCCGAACATCCGGGAAACTAAGACCTCCTTCCTCCGTTGACTTCATCAATGTTCGTAACTTTATTCTAGGTTTCCTTCCCCGCCATATAAAATCCGCATACGCTGAGTTGAGCCTATTTACGTCCCTCAGTTTTAGCAATATCGGGATCGTCTGGAATGGGTACAACAGTCTAGGAAAGCTCATCATTTTTATCAGGTGGCACCTTGCCAGTAGTGGTAGAGGCAGACCCTTCCAACCCTTTAGTTGTGCTATAATTTTCCTAATTAGTGGGCCATAATTCATCTCGTAAATTGATTCCACCGTTCTTCCTATATGAATTCCCAGATATTTAAGTGATGTCTGTGCTATAGGAATGCCACATATACAACCATCCCTTACATTCCCCCCTTTTAGGAACAGGATCTCACACTTTTTTTTATTCAATTTGAATCCTGAGACTAATCCAAATTTTTCAATTAGGGCTAGAGTCTGTGACAAATCCACGCTAGGGTCCCCCATATATAGTATGACATCATCGGCAAAAAGTGCTGTCTTTATTTCAGTTCCCCTTACCTTAATCCCTTTAAAACTATTCGGGCCCTGCAATATTCTTGACAATGGTTCAATGGCCAAGTCGAATAGGAGGGGAGATAGCGGGCAGCCTTGTCTTGTTCCCTTCATCAAAGGGAACACGTCTGATAAAAAACCTGGAGTGTGTACCCTAGCTCCCGAGTTAGCGTAAAGATTCCTAATGTAAAGCCTCATTTTGCCTACAATCCCTGTGGCCTCTAGTACTTTGTCCAGCCAGCTCCAATTTACATTGTCAAACGCTTTTTCTGCGTCGAGTGTAACTAGAGCGGGTCTTGCCCCCCTCTCTATCTGATCCCATCTCACCGCATCCACCACTAGTATTGTCTTCCGGATATTAGTGACAGCATTTCTCCCTTTAATAAACCCTACCTGATGCTCTGTAATGATCCTTGGAAGAATCATGGCCAATCTATTAGCCATAATCTTAGATATTATTTTTAAATCCTGGTTTATAAGTGATATGGGTCTATAACTAGAGGGATCATCCAGGTCTTTAGTTCCCTTAGGGAGTAATTTGATATATGCTACGTTTGAATTTTTAGGAATTTCCTCTCCTTCCAAAAATGCATTAAATACCGCAGTTAAATCTGGCGAGATCAGATCCCTCATAGCCTTATAAAACTCGCTGTTAAAACCGTCGGGGCCTGGTGCCTTGTTGGTGTTAAGCTCCCCGATTGTTCTAGTCACCTCCTCAACTGTGATATCTGCATTTAGGTCACTCAGATCTTCCTCTGTTACGCTAGGCAAGTGCGCTTGTCTTAACCACTCTGCCTCGTCAGTCATGTCATTGTTTCCTGGCCCATATAGTTTTCTATAAAAATGTCCCAGCAATTTATTAATTTCCTTAGGATCTGTGGTCACCTCCCCCCCCTTTCTTTTTAGTTTGGAAATCACTGTCATTGTCCTGCTACCCCTTGCCAAATTTGCCAGCATCCTCCCCGCCTTGTTGCCAAATATATGTAGCTCTGCTTCCCTGTGCGACCAAAATAATTGTTCCTTTTTTTTTGCCCATTCGTCGAACCCCCTTTTTGCCTCCAACCATCTGTCTTTCGTCGTGGGAGATCTATTAGCCAAATACTTTGTGTATGCTACCCGCACTGCTTCACTCTGGGCATTATAATTCTCATTGGTCTTCCTTTTGATCATGGCCGCATATCCAATCAGGCGACCCCTCAAGACCGCTTTTGCCGTTTCCCAGTATAGCACTGGGTTCCCTTTGTGTTCCTTGTTTTCCTCTGTGAATTCTCCCCACCACTCTCGCAATACCCTGTGGAAATTATCTTGTCTGAGAAGAAATGATGGAAATCTCCATATGATATCTGTACCTCTCTTGAACTGCTCTCTGATACCCAATCTCAACGGACTATGATCAGATATCACCATGTTTTCTATCACACATTCTTGTGCCCGATTAACTAGGCCTTGAGAAATCCAAAATTGATCAATACGCGACCAGCTATCATGAGGATGCGAGAAGTGTGTATATTCTCTATCATGCGGGTGAGCTAATCTCCAGATGTCCTTCAAACCCACGTCTTCTAATGTCACATCCCTATGGTCCGGCCTTCTGTCCACATCCCCTGTCCTCTCCTTCCCCCTCCTCCTGTCTTCAGCTGAGTCTGGAACTGTGTTAAAATCACCTCCTACTATGATGTTGGTCTCCCCATCTGCTAGTATGCTGGCCTTTATGCCATCATGAAATATGCTCTGTTGGGAGTTTGGACCGTAAACATTATAGATACTTAATTTACCCGCTGGACTAATGATTGTTAAATGCTGCCACCGTCCCTGGTCGTCTGCCTCGTGTGTCACTACTTCATGGCTGAGCTGTTTATGTATTAGAATCATTGTCCCCGCTTTCCTACCTTGTGCCTCTGCCCCATATACAGTACCCACCCAGTATTTCTTCATGCGGAAAAAGTCCTCCTTCCTCAAATGCGTTTCCTGTAATAATGCAATATCTGTTTTTAGTCTTTTCAGATGTCTTAGTATCATTGCTCGTTTGTTAGGAGATCTCAAGCCTTTCACATTCCATGTAGTTATTTGTACCATATTTGCCTTTGTATTTTGCTCTTACTACTTCCTCCCCTGTGGGCCCTGAACTCACAAGAGACGAGACAATTATTACCAGGTATAGAATTTGCCCCCCAGGCTTGATATATCTTTTCCCCACCTTGTATGTATAACAAATATAACAATAAACAAGTAACTGTAGAACACGTTTTCCCTTCTGGGAAATTTTTGGCTCTTTTCGCCATGCTGATGACTTCCCCTTTTCCTAGCCAAACTGTTGAGCTCCCTAGTCACCCCCCTTAGAGTATACGTTCTAGCCCCGGATTCACATGAGTCACATGAACAAGCCTTAAATAATGGCAAAAATAGTACAGTATGACAAAAACTCTATAAGGACTTCAAGTCCAACTTAGCTCTATTTTCTGGTGGTCATCCCCGCACTCAGAGCAGACAGATCCACTTCATTTACGCCTGGAAGTCGTTCCTGGACAAAGGCGAGTGAAAGTAAGAATGAAAGTGAATCTGGAAGTGGAACTGAAAGTAAGCGTGAGACTGAATATGCGAGAGAAAAAGAGTGAGACAGAGCGCGTGAGGTACTGAAAGTGAGCGTGAGACTGAAAATGAAACTGAGTATGAGAGTGAGTGTGAAACTGAAAGTAAGCGTGAAACTGAAAATGAGACTGAATATGTGAGGGAGGGAGAAAAAAAAAAAAAAAAAAAAAAGTGTGAGACTGAGAGTGAGTGTGAGAGTGTGAGACTGAACGTTAGGAGTAAGACTGAAAGTGAAACTGATAGCAAGCGTGAAAGCAAAACTGAACATGAGAGAGTGAAATCAAGAGAGTGAGAGAATGCGAGAACAGGACCAGCAATATCTAGTTCAGTTCAGTTATCATGAACCATTTCCAACAGTTAGTCTCTGTGTTCCGAGCGAGGATTATTTTGTTGTTTTGGGCTCAATCTCCTTTCCTCTCTACTCTCCACCCGCGATTGCTCCTCAAAGCTTCTCGAGTCTTTCCCTGGGCCTCTTGGAGATCCTCCTCTGCTGGTCCCTTCTCCATTGTTTCCTCTTTTTTGTCCATCAGCCCGATTCTTATCTTGTTCTGCCATGAGAGTACGCTCTGCTTCTTTAAAGTCTTTGTAATATGCAAACGAGCCATTAAGATTTCTGACTTTCAGTGTGGCAGGGTATAGCAGTTGGCACTTGACTTTTTTGTTATACAGGAATGAACATACTTTGCTGAATTCTTTTCTCTTTCTGGAGACTTCTGCTGAATAATCGCCGAAAATTAGCAGTCTGTTGCCTTGGTAATGCAATGGTCGCTGTCTGTCTCTAAAGGCCCTCAGTATTTCCTCTTTATGTTTATAATCAAGATATTTGACTATCACTTGTCTAGCCCTCAGCGGGGCTTTCTTGTTTGGGTTTGGATCCTCTCCCCTATTCGCTTCTTGTTGTCTCAGTGGTCCCACTCTGTGCGCTCTTTCCACTCTGAATTTAGCCTTAATGCCCAGGGCCTGAGGTAACTCCTGTTCACATATGTTATCCAGCTGTCCCAAAGATACCGATTCTGGCAGCCCCACAATGCGCAGATTATTTCGCCTCGATCGGTTCTCTAAGTCTTCCGCTTTATCTCTCAAATAATCGTTAGATTTCACTAGAGCTGCTATTTGCTCTTGCATAGCCATTATTTTCTCCTCTGAGTCAGATATTCTCTGCTCTGTTTCTGCCAGTCTAGATGCATGTCCACTAATCTGCTTTTGCATAGCTGCTAGGGATGTTTGTATGGCTGTTTCAATGGCCACTTTAATCTCTTTTGACAGCTGTGATGTCACTTCGGCAGCCAATTTTTTATAATCAACATTGAGCTCTTGTGCATGCTTGTCTTGGCCTGCAGGTGGTGCTGGTTTCTTAGTTCTCTTATTCTGAGCTGGGGATTTTCCACCCTCCCCCATTTGTTTACAGTATTTAGATAATGGTGTGGCCGGCAGTTTCTTGTTTGCTTTAGAAGGAATGTTACTGTTTCTGACATGCAGCTTCTGCTGGCATTTATCATGATTAGACAATTTATATTGCATGTCTAAGTGATCAGTCCGGTCTCCTGCGTCTCTGGCCACTCTTTGCTTGCTGCACTCCTCCTCCTCCTCTCTTTCTTGTTCCTCCATGTCCCCTTCCTCTATCCATTGTGTTTCTCCCTCTGCAATCCCCTGCAGCGATTTCTCTCCTGCTCCATCCTCCCCCGACCCCCCGCTCTCATCTCCTTCACTTCTCCCTCTCCTGCCTTCCATTACCACATCTTGCACTGGGGACTCTGGCTCTTCCTCCATCAGGCTTGTCGGTGCCATGACAGTCTCCTCTTCTCCACGCCGGCAGTCAGGATCTCCACTCCTGCAGGGCCCCTCACCACCACCAGCACTCCTCAGTAAGTACCGCTCCATAGCTGTGTGCTTCCTGCTACCAGACGTGCTGCTCTCTGCTCGCTCACTTGCCCGGGTATGCTGTTTATCGTCGGTTTCTCAGAGGGGTGTCGGGAGCTTCTCCTCTATGCTGCCTCCTCAGCCAGGACCGGAACAGGAAGTCCAAAATAACAGTTTTAACTAAGACAAATAGAAACAGCACACAAGTGGCCACCTTAAATACCTTTTCTCATGATTGGATACACCTGCCTATGAAGGTCAAAGCTCAATGAGGTTACAAAACCAATTTAGTGCATCAGTAAGTCAGTAAAAAGTAGCTAGGAGTGTTCAAATCAAGAAATTGATAAGGGGGCCCATACTTTTGCACCGGTCAAATTTTGTTTAAATGCGGATTGCACATTTTCTGATAGTACAATACACCTCATTTCAATCCAGAAATATTACTCAGTCCATCAGTTATCAGATATATGACACTGAAATAGCAAAACCCCAAATTGTTATAAAGAAAAAAGGTTAACATTAATAGGGGTGCCCAAACTTTTTCATATGACTGTATATAGTGGTGGTTCTGGTCACGTCCTGATTCAGTGTTTCAAATTTATTAGACTTTCAAAAGGTGAAAAAAGAAGAGACTTTTTGTAGAGATGCAAGTTATTATTATTATTTATTACTAAAGCTCCATTAATTTCATGGCACTTTACAAGTGAAAAGGGTTATACATAATAGGTACAAGTACATTAATCTTGAACTATACGAGACACAGACAGGTACAGGGGGAGAGAGGACCCTGCCCATGAGAGTTCACAGTCTTCAGGGGGTAGAGAACCCTGCCCACGAGGGTTCACAGTCTACAGGGGGAAAGAAGACCATGCCCATGAGGGCTTACAGTCTACAAGGGGGAAGAGGACCCTGTCCATGAGGGTTCACAGTCTTAAGGGGGAAAGAAGACCATGCCCATGAGGGCTTACAATCTACAAGGGGGAAGAGGACCCTGCCCACGAGGGTTCACAGTCTTCAGGGGGATAGAGGACCCTGCCCACGGGGGTTCACAGTCTACAGGGGGAAAGAAGACCATGCCCATGAGGGCTTACAGTCTACAAGGGGGAAGAGGACCCTGTCCACGAGGGTTCACAGTCTTCAGGGGGAGAGAGGACCCTGCCAACGAGGGCTTACAGTCTACAAGGGGAGAGAGGACCCTGCCCATGAGGGCTTACAGCCTAGAGAGGATGGGTGAGGATACAGTACATGATGGTAGAGCTGGTCGTGCAGTGGTATAGTGGGGTGAGGGTACAGTAGGTGAGGGCAGAGCCGGTAGGTGCAGTGATATAGTGGGGTGAGGGGGATGGGTGAGGATACATTAGATGGGGCAGAGCTGGTGGATGCAGCGGTATAGTGGGGTGAGGGGGATGGGTGAGGGTACAGTGGGTGAGGGCAGAGCCGGTGGGTGCAGTGGTATACTGGGGTGAGGGGCATGGGTGAGGATACAGTAGGCAGAGCTGATGGGTGCAGCGGTATAGTGGGTGAGGGGGATGGGTGAGGGTACAGTGGGTGAGGGCAGAGCCGGTGGGTGCAGTGGAATAGTGGTGTGAGGGGGATGGGTGAGGATGTCGCGGGCGGGGAGGGGACGCTGCGCTCACCACGCTTGAGTCCGGCGCTGCTGCTGCTCAGTGGCTCGAGCGGTGGGCCGGATCCGGAGACTCGAGCGGCGCTCCTCGCCCGTGAGTGAAAAGGGTGGTTTGTTGGGGTTTGGGATGTCGGTGCGTGACGCCACCCACGGTATGTGGTGAGGTTGGGGCACCACCGCTGCTCTGTACGGGGATCCCGGGAGCGATGACAGGGAGCAGCTGAGATGTTTCTCTCCCCTCCGTGGGTAGGGGGATTTTGGTAGTCCCAGGGCCCGGAGTTATGGTCTGTTTGGTTGATTGCGGGGCCTGGCCGGGTGCAGGGTCGCGGGGCAGCGCAGCGCCAGATGTGGTACTTACTCAGCCAGTAACGCACACAGAGTCTCTTGTAAAACAAACGGCTGGATGGACGAGTCACACAGACGGCTTCGGCGGTCACTCCCAGTCGGTTGGCGGTAACGGTCTCTCCCTGCACCGGTGTTATGTTCTTGGCCCCGATGGCTCCCCACTAGTAACCCGCTCCCCAGCAGTGTGTTGGCTAAGGGAGCCCCTTTTGTTGCCCGCAGGCTCTGGCCCTGGGAGCTCTAGCTCTGGCGGTAGCTTTATCTCCCTCACGGTTTGGACGGTTGCCTTCAGTCGGGTCTTTATTGCTGGGAAACCCCGGAGGTTCCCATTGCTGACAGATTTGACTGGTTTAACGGTGACTCCTAGCCTGGTCGAGGTCCGTAGGCCCTGCCGGATGGTGCTGGCTTCTCTTCGCTCCCCGGTCTGGTACCGGCGGGGCACCGCCCGTCCCCGGTCCTTACGGTTGTGCGTCAATCTGCCTCTTCTGCAGACGGTCACCACCGTCTGCCAACCTTGCTGTTTCTGTGCCCGGGCCACGTACCCGGACACGGCCAGTCAGTTCCTCCACTACCACTTCCCTGACTCTCACTCTCTACTCCTTTTCACTATCTGTCTGACCTTCTTTTCCGCCTCCAGGACTTTGAACTCCTCAGTGGGAGGAGCCAACTGCCTGGCTCCGCCCCACCTGGTGTGGACATCAGCCCCTGGAGGGAGGCAACAAGGATTTGTGTGTGTGTGGCTGGTGTGCCTAACCGGGGTGTGGGGTGTGTTGTTGCAGTACCTGTGACGTTCTGGCTTGTCCAGGGTGCCACATTCCCCCTTGGTTAAACGCAGACCGTCCGCGGGCTGCTCGTCCATCACCGGTTTTATTTTTGTTAACTGTAAAAGGTAGAAAAATGGTAAACATGTAAAAACACAACATAAGCTTTTCTTTATAACTTCCCATAACGGGAGGCACTTTCTTTTAACGTTACCAAACATTTTTATTAAACAGTATTAAACGGTACGGCTTCCGCTGCCCGAGCGGGTACGGTCCCTTTCAGGGGACCCACGTCCATGGGGAACCCCTGACCCCCGGAGGATTGCCACCAGTTACGGTAGTGGCGGGCCTGGGCCATCCCTTTCCTCCAGGCCCATCCTTCCAAATCAGCCTCTCCGGAGGCGGTAACGGTATCAAGCCAACATCTATTTACATTCCACAAGTTTGTGGTTGCCCTGCAAGTTCTCGGGCTTGTCCGTAAGAAGTTCCTTACGCAACGGTTGCAGAAAGTCCCAATGGGGACTAGTTGCCGGCAACGGCCGGTTAAATCACGGTGTTAATCTGGTCACAGTTCGGTTGATTATACTTTACTTATTATTCGGTTACATTTAACGGTGCTGATGGTTCCAACGGGGACAACTTGCGGCGGGGGACCGCTGCCATTACTCCAGATTCACCCCACCTGGCGGGGGAGGGGGCTGGGCTGGTGCTTGGGGCTCCTGGCCTCCTCTCAGCCTAGCGTCCAGGGCAAACCAACCCCTCTCCCCGCAGTGCCGGGTATAATTAACAAGGTCGCCGGGGAGCAGGTTGCGGCCCGGGTGATCCTCTGGCAGGTGGTCGTTCACGTCCCTTCGGGCTATAAAAATTTCGGCCTCCAGGCCCGGTTCGAAAACGAAGCCGTATCCTCTACGGACGTCGAACCTCCTCACTTGTCCCTCGTACCTCGGGCCCCGTACTCGGAAAGTGGCCCGGCGGAGGTTCTCTTTCTCTCTTATCGTGCGGGCTACCAGCTCCGCCTTCCTCTTCTCTCTCTCGGCGATCTCTTGGCCCAGCGGGGTCTGTTCCCTGTCCCAATAGGGGGCTACGGTAGGCCCTTGCGTGCGGGTCGGGCCCCGCAAGACCTCCTTTACACTGCCCACTACTGGCGTTCTGGGCGGCAGGTCCCGCGGTGTCATGGCCTGGGGCGCTGCCTCGCAGCGGCGACCCGGCGCAGCCTCAGCCGAGGCGTGGGGGGGTGAGCACAGGGATCTTCTCCCGCTGGACCTCCGTCTCCTCGTGCACGGAACAAGCTGCTGGAGTCGGTACGGGGCCAGGCACGGTCTCTACAGGTGCCTCTGGTGCATCTCGGCTGACGGGCTCAGCTTTCGGTTTCTTCCATGGAAGCGTTTCCTGACGGTCACGGACCTCGGCTGCAGGTCGGTCCGCTTGGGCAGATTGGCTAGGTGCCGCTACCGATTGCAGTGGTAGCGGGCCTAGTAGCGGTGCAGCAGCAGCCAACACGGGTAGTGGGGGAGGTAGCAGGGCGAGCGGGTGTAGACCGGGCCCCTCAGCCGCGATGACCGACCCGCTAGGGGTACAGGGGCGTGGGTCACTTACCCGCACTTCCAGAACTCCCTCCACCTCGCGTCTCCGTAAGGCCGCCACCACATCCGCCATGTCGGCCTCCCACTCCTCCAAGAGGAGCTGCACGGAGATCTGCAGCCGTTGTTGCAGCTGAGCGGTCCGGACCTCCACCCACGCCGCGGTCCCGGGCACGGGGGCTACGGTGCTGCTGGACGGTTGGTGCATCGCTGCGGCGGCCTCTTTCAGGAACCAAAAGATGGCCGCAGGGTCCTGGCATCCCCGCTTTTATAGCCACGGGCTACATGCGGCCAGACGCCATCCGTGCCCCCTTGGTTTCTTTCCGGCACCTCCTCTTCAGGGGCGGAGCTTCGGCTTTCGCGCCTCCGCTGCTCGGGAAGATGCTCGAGCGGGGACTCTTCGCGCCCAAAATGGCGGCTACTGAAAATTTTCGTCCGGACCCTCCAGCGGGACACAAGGCGCACCTCTACCAGACGGTAGAGCGGTAGGATCCTGATCGTGACGCCAAGTTGTCGCGGGCGGGGAGGGGACGCTGCGCTCACCTCGCTCGGGTCCGGCGCTGCTGCTGCTTGGTGGCTCGAGCGGTGGGCCGGATCCGGAGACTCGAGCGGCGCTCCTCGCCCGTGAGTGAAAAGGGTGGTTTGTTGGGGTTTGGGATGTCGGTTCGTGACGCCACCCACGGTGTGTGGTGAGGTTGGGGCACCACCGCTGCTCTGTACGGGGATCCCGGGAGCGATGACAGGGAGCAGCTGGGATGTTTCTCTCCCCTCCGTGGGTAGGGGGATTTTGGTAGTCCCGGGGCCCGGAGTTATTGTCTGTTTGGTGGATTGCGGGGCCTGGCCGGGTGCAGGGTCGCGGGGCAGCGCAGTGCCTGGTGGTACTTACTCAGCCAGTAATGCACACGGAGTCTCTTGTAAAACAAACGGCTGGATGGACGAGTCCCACAGACGGCTGCGGCGGTCACTCCCGGTCGGTTGGCGGTAACGGTCTCTCCCTGCACTGGTGTTATGTTCTTGGCCCCGATGGCTTCCCACCGGTAACCCGCTCCCCAGCAGTGTGTTGGCTAAGGGAGCCCCTTTTGTTGCCCGCAGGCTCTGGCCCTGGGAACTCTAGCTCTGGCGGTAGCTTTATCTCCCTCACGGTTTGAACGGTAGCCTTCAGTCGGGTCTTTATTGCTGGGAAACCCTGGAGGTTCCCGTCACTGACAGATTTGACCGGTTTAACGGTGACTCCTAGCCTGGTCGGGGTCCGTAGGCCCTGCCAGATGGTGCTGGTTTCTCTTTGCTCCCCAGTCCGGTACCGGCGGGCCACCGCCCGTCCCCGGTCCTTACGGTTGTGCGTCAATCTGCCTCTCCTGCAGATGGTCACCACTGTCTGCCAACCTTGCTGTTTCTGTGCCCGGACCACGTACCCGGACACGGCCAGTCAGTTCCTCCACTACCACTTCCCTGACTCTCACTCTCTACTCCTTTTCACTATCTGTCTGACCTTCTTTTCCACCTCCAGGACTTTGAACTCCTCAGTGGGAGGAGCCAACCACCTGGCTCCGCCCCACCTGGTGTGGACATCAGCCCCTGGAGGGAGGCAACAAGGATTTGTGTGTGTGTGGCTGGTGTGCCTAACCGGGGTGTGGGGTGTGTTGTTGCAGTACCTGTGACGTCCTGGCTTGTCCAGGGCGCCACAAGGATACAGTAGGAGAGGGCAGAGCTGGTCGTGCAGTGGTACAGTGGGGTGAGGGTACAGTGGGTGAGAGCAGAGCTGGTCATTCAGCGGTATAGTGGGGTGAGGGGCACGGTTGAGGATACAGTAGGTGAGGGCAGAGCTCATCGTTCAGCGGTATAGTGGAGTGACGGGGATGGGTGAGGGTACAGTGGGTGAGGGCAGAGCTGGTCGTTCAGCAGTATAGTGGGTGAGGGGTATGGGTGAGGGTACAGTGGGTGAGGACAGAGCTGGTCGTGCAGCGGTATAGTGGGTGAGGTGGATGGGTGAGTGTTAAAAAGCATTAAAATTAATACATCTAGTTATCAAACAGTTTATAGTAGGACATATAAGTTCATAGTTCTGTTTATGTTGGAGGGCATAGTTTATTAATTAAGTTTTTATAAGGAATAAAATGCCCATATTGAATATATAGATATATATATATATATATGTGCTGAGCATGGAAGGATATATTTATATTCTTCCAGAAGCTTCTAGAAGATTATGTCATGGAACTGTGTTCAGTTAAAACACCCTATATGGTTTGGACAGTTGCCATATAACACACGATGGAGGGGGTTAGTGGTCGCTCCTGCTCATTTCAGCTGCCCAGAAGGCTCCTCCACATTGCCTGCTGTGAGAAGACTCGAGGCTGCAAAGATGAAGACACGCTAAGAGATGACATCCCCTGCTTTGCAGTTCAGGAACCAAAGAGAGATGGGTAAAGACTTCCCATTGTTCAGTATGGACTAAACGAACTCTTTGCGTAAGCTAACAAAGTATATTGTTTTTCCTTTCTGTAACTGAACCCTGGCAACCATTTTTAAATAGATAAAATACATTTATTTTTTACATTTTTTGAAGTCTTTTCTTTCATGCGCTTTTACGTATTTGAAGAAGAATATATTTAAGAGTATATTTTTTAACATTTTGGCGAGCTCAGTCATTCGTGATTTTTTTTTTTTTTACATTTTTGTTGTTCCTTCACTTTGCATAAGGGGGGTATCTCAAGTATCGCCTGCAAAGGATCAGGAATCGACAATTTATAAAAATCACGCAGAACCTAGGAAATACGTATAAGTCAAGTTGCATGAATGTTTTTTTTTAATGAACTTTAAAGTCTTTACAAAGCTACAGAAGTTAATTTTTGACGTATTTTTGAGCAAGAAAGATAAAGTCAGTCCATAAGAAGTATTGGACGTGCTAAGCAAGGTGAATCAAGTCTTACAGGATCATCCATCAGATCATCTGATCATTTCAGGTAAGAAAATGGATTTTATCTCTTCATATGTTAAGCAAAGTAAACTTCAGTTCACTTATCCAGATATTTCTAATGTGGAAGAGATTTGGTTACGCTTTTATGAGGAGTGTGAACTTGAGAATTCACGTATAGAATGTGTAAGGTCTTTTAATAGAGAGAAACAGAAAATCAGAAATGTCTGTCATTTAGTCTATGATTTTCACAAGTTAATCGTAGAAAAATGTAGAAATGATGGAAATAGACAACCTGAATTGTCAGGAGAGTCAGTGACAGAGAAATCCAAAGACTGTTTAGAACCTGAAATGTCAGTCAGTGATATTGTGAATTCTGACTGTAATGTTGGCTGTAATTTTGCAAATCAGAATTTTGATAATGGCGGCAGACATGTGCTACGTAATCAAGGTCATTTTCAGCATACTGGGAAAGAAGCAGGAAATGACGTAGAGAAGCCAGAAGGGGGAGGAGCCAGAGTGGGAGACGTGCAGAAAGGACACGTGGAGAGAGAAAATGGCGACGATCAGTTTCTAAAAATAGAACAGACAAATTTAGGAATTAGACTTAGAAAGAGTCTATTGGACATATGCAAATTAATTCCCGCATATAATCCTAAAATACATGTTTCATGCCCCTTGTTTGTAAGGGACGCACTATATGTAATCCCTATGGAATTTGTTATTTAAAATACATGTTTGCAGAAATTCAGAGATATTTGAAAGTTCCGTTGAGAAGTTAAATTTAACCAATAGTGAGACGAATCAGTTATTCCGTATGTGGTTACCTCAGCATTTCTTTAGACAATTGGCATTAAAAAAGTCTTCTGACAATGAGACATTTGATTGTTCAAATGATAACGATATCATAAGGCTGAAAAATCTCATCTTCTGTGCAAGGAATGAATCTGATCCAAATTATGAGATGATGAAGGAATTACAAATTGAACAGAATGAGAGTACGTTCTCATTTATGTCCGTTTTTGAACGTTTGTATAGGGCGGTCATTCCAAATGTCAGATTGGATGGAATGATACGTTTATTCATCAAGAAATTTCATTTCCTTGACAATGCAGCCTGTGCGGTGGCATTAAATAAAAAGTCCCTATTCGAATGTACGACATTTATCGATTTTGTTAGAAGTCGCCAAAGTCAATCAAAACAGAAATTAATTAATTCTGAAAAACCAATACAAAAAAGGGAGAGTTTTTGTGAAAAATCAACAGTGTCTCCCAGATCCAGATATTTCTGTGACAGGGTGTATGAAGTTCGGAGGAAGATGCATACGTGTTTCAAACCATACAATCCACCCCAATTTTTGTCGTCTAAAAGTCTTTTTCCACAGGAAAAACCCTTGTCACCAGTGACGGGATCGGTCACTGGGATTGAGGATTCCAGACAAATTCTGAGTAAAAGCTTTGAAAGACAGAAACAGGTGTCTTGTGGAGATCCTCTCCCTGGGTTAGGATTTGATAGCCCGCGACAGCTGGGTGGTCTTTCAGAGAGAGACGTTCTCTCTCATATAAGAGAAAACCTTGAATTACATAAGTTCAGAGATTCCTATAAGTTCCAAGGGAATCTAATAAATCGAATCTTTGAAGAAAAAATTAGGTATGGTCTTCAGTTAAATAAAGTGGATTTCTGGGTAAATTATTTTATTGTTTGATAAATATGTTTATTCATATACAGTGAATCTATGCATATATATATAGGTATATATATATATATATATATATATATATATTAAAGGTAGTGATAGTAAATCAAGGTCATATTTTCATTCAGTAAATGATAGTTTAATGTTATAATTAATAATTTGATCTCTGTATATGAATAATAATATTAAATAAAATAATAAGAGAAAGTAACAGATTTTAAGTGTTTCATTTTTATCATGAATATGATAATAATTTTATTCTTTTATTTCCCTCAGAATTTATCAGTAAAGCAGATTGATGAAGTATTAACTTTTCATTTATACATTTGTTCTTGTTCTCACTCAATCAGGTAACATATATTTTATTGGGTAAGATTAATTGCGAAAGCACGAATAATAATAATAATTATTTTCTCAGGTACCAATTGCCAGAGAACTATTATTTTAATGTTTCTTTTATGAATATACATGCATCTTCTTTAGAGTTATTAGAAATGTAATCTGAGCTTTGGAGTGTAGTAAAACTGCTTGCTGTTTTGGAATGGTGTTCTTTGCACGTACTAGAGCATGTGACTTTTGAATTACTAAAGCTAATAATAAATGTCTGTCGGTTCCATGGTCAAATGTACAGTATGTAATACATTGGAATTTGTATTTTTCAAGAAGTACTTCAAATTAGTAACATAATTTTTGAAATGCGCATAGAATATTGGGAAAAAAAAGGGATATGTGTTTGTCAGTTTCTATGTAGAAGTATATGTTACAGAACCATGGCAGTCTTGTGTGCATAGATGTGTCTATGAATGATTGATTGTCTGAGCAGCTGCTAAAGTCAAAGTACTTGGATCCAGAGAGGAAAAAAAAAAAAAGGGAATTTTTGTTTTAACTTCGAGGTTATAATATATGTATGTATACTATTAGATAATAAGTTATAGTACATAAGTATAAATGAAGGAATTTATACCGAATATATATATATTATTCTTAGACATATTTCTTTAGTATAGAGATATTAGGATTTTTTATTAAGGGTTTATTCTGAAGAGTTACATTCTAGAATAAGGTTATAACGTTTTGATTTTTTTTATATCTTTTGTGTTAGTCACTTCTTTTATTGGTACATAGATTGAAAGTCATTTTTCTTTTCAAATATGGAAGTGATATTTATAATATGGTCTTGAAGATATACAACACAAATTTTAATTTAATTTAATCTAAACATATTAATTTTTATAATATCATATTTCATGATATTGAAAGGGAGAGGTTTGGTCTCAATCACACACATTTATATTTGATAAATATATGTGTTTACAGGATACTTTAATAATTAATATTTCAAGTACAAAGGAAGAATTGGGAATAAAAAAATATATTTGAAGTATATCATAATGCATTTATATACTAAGAGAAGTGTATTATTTGCAAGGTTACATGACTTAATTATTTTTATTGGTTACTGATAGGTTTGGTAATCTTATAAGATACTGGTAATATTAAGGTTATCTGGTAACATTAAGGTTATGTATTATTAAAGACATAGGTGTTATATACATAGAAGGCCTTATTTTTATTTCAAGTTTTATTTTTGTTCAAATCAAAGTTTATTAGAATAGAAGAAGATAATCAAACAATTGCACAGCGCGCAGGCAGAGGGTATATATCCAAGCTAGCTGCTAAAAACACAACAGTTCTTTGACTACACCTGCGCCACTGGCGACCAAAAATAACAAGTACAATTCGTATGTGTTTGAAATAGGAAGAACAAGTTGAAAAAAAAGAGATAAAGAAGAGGAGGTGGAAGAAGAATTTAGAGACAGTAAAGACAACAGAAACGTGGGAAAGTAAGATGAAAGGGGAAGGGTACAAAGAGTTCCCACCCGAGTGGACGCGCCCTCCTACATCAAAACCACATTTTCAAGGCTAACCTTCTAGGTACAGAAATAAGAGAATGGAAAATTACCTACATACCTGCCCCCCCGTGAATCCATAGACCCATATCCGGTGAGTCCCTGAACATGATCCACGGGGCCCACGTAGCATCAACTTTGTCCTTGTTGCCGAGTGTCTGACCTATCAAGGTCTCCATCCTGAAGATCTCGTTGCACTCTGCTATGAATTCATCCCGTGATGGGATTCTAGTTTGCTTCCAATATCTTGGAATTAGGTTTCTGGCAGCTGTTAAAAAATGTCTTAATAAACCTTTCCTAAACCCTGAAGCAGAAACATTCCCGAGGGACAGGAGAGCTAACTCTTTTGTGGGCCGGATTTGCCTCAAGGAAAGTTTATTGAGTAACTGGAAAATGCTCTCCCAGAATGATCTCACCGGGGGACATGACCACCAGATATGAGTGAGGGTTCCCCTCTCCTTTTGGCATCTCCAGCACACATCAGAGGCTGATGGAAAGGCAGCATGGATACTCACAGGACACCTATACCACCTAGATAGGATCTTGTAGCACCTTTCCTGTGATATCACATTCAGCGAAGTTTTACCAATAAAGAGAAGGATTTTGGTCCGCTCCTCAGCCGAGAATGACCTCCCCCACTCTCTCTCCCATTTCCCAAAGTACCCAGGCAAGCCGTCCCTCGCACCTCTGCATCTGAGAAACAAGTCATACAAGGTCGAAATGGTATGGCCTGGAGGATCCTTCGCTAGGCAAAGGGCCTCAAAGGGTGTGAGTGCCCTATAGATGTCTACCCTCCTAGCCATAGATGTGACGGGGGTGTACAACAGAGCAAAGGATGGACGAGGCCGAGGGACGATCCAACAGGTTTATTAACAGGAATGCAAGAACAGCACACGATAAGTCCACGTAAAACAGATTCGGGGGCCCTTCCCGACAATCCTCGGACCGGATTACAAAGCAATCGTCCTTAAAGTAGTCCAAAGAGTTCCACACAATCCCACGGGCCGCCACACAGGCCTAGCTCCGTCCGTGTCCACAGCCACACAGGCTGGAGCTCCTGCTCCCTTCAAGTTTCAGCTCACTCTGAAGTTACAAAAAGGGAAATGCATTGTCTGTGCTCCTTGACCAGCCCACCATGTTCAGGGGGTGGGGGTCACACATCCTATCATCAATGGTTTGGTCCATCACAGGGCTCCGATATGTCTGCCAGCCACAGTAGATGAAGGGATCCCCTGCTGTGCAGAACAATGACTATTCCTTCACTGGCCAATTCAATTACAGGTTAGATACACAACTCTGGAAAGAAGAGGACAGGCTATTTACATAATCACATTAGATGCCAAGACTACAATTGCATGAGAGAGACACATTGAGATCAGTAGCTCCCCCAAGGAAATACATGAATTACAACTAATACAACCAGGGAAATATGCATATCATGACATAGTATCACAGCATATACAGTGAGAGGGTAAATTACATCTTCACAATCGACACTATAAAACTTTTCAGCTGTTCGAAGAAGAACCACATATCTTGAGATTTGTTGATATCTGAAGAGTAATTATCTAGGGGTTTAATACCTGTGTCTGAGATAAAGTCACGAATAATAGGATGGTCACTCTTCCTTTTATGGAGGAATGTTGATCTATGGAAACCCGCCTGAAAATCTGAATTACTATGGACCGGTGTCAATGGGCCTGGAATGGAGGACAAGTCAAGATATTTATTACCTCGGGACATAAAATTCCGCAATTGCTTTGTGATAAAGGGTACTGTGATAGAGCTGGAGCTGGGTGGTGCTCTGGTCCAAATAACTACCTTCGGATCAACATCAGATTGCGCGCTTTCGGCTTCCACCCATCTTTTCGTTTCACCTGAGTTAAATAGATCCAGAACGCACGTCCCTAAAGAGGCGTAGCTATACAAAAGGAGATTAGGGAGTCCAGTTCCTCCCATATCCCTTGATCTACTCAATATTTTGTGGGAAATACGTGGGCGTTTATGTGCCCAGACAAATTTGGTTATGCTAGATTTCAGACGTGAGAAAAAAGAGGCCGGCAATACTAAGGGGATGGTTTGGAAGTAATAAAGCAGCTTCGGTAACAGGTCCATTTTGATCGCATTTATCCTCCCAAACCATGAAAGCTGGAGTTTGTTCCAGTTATTGAGGTCTAATTCTAACTTCCTGGAAATGTGGCGGTGATTTGATTTAAAGAGGTCAAGGGGATCTGCCGTCAGTTTAATTCCTAGGTATGTCAATGAATCCACCTGCCATTTGAAGGGGAGAGAGGCTTTGAGCTGAGTCACCAGCATTGGAGGAAGAGATATATTCAGTATTTCGGATTTATGAGTATCTATTTTAAAATTACTCAGAGATCCGAACCTCCGCAATTCAGCCATTATGTTGGGTAGACTAATGAGTGGAGAGGTAACGTACAGGAGCAGATCATCTGCGAACAAAGCTAATTTATGGTCCTGTTTATGAAATGTAACCCCTTTAATTGATATATTGCTCCTCAATGCCACCGCCAGATGTTCCATGGTCAGAATATATAATAATGGGGAAAGGGGGCACCCTTGTCTTGTTCCATTACATATTGTAAAGGAATCTGAGAGGGAGCCATTTATTTTGATTTGTGCTGTGGGCGAAGAGTAGAGTGCTGTAACTCTGTTCATCATGTGCTCTCCCAACCCTATGTTTTTAAGGACCTGAAACATGAAACCCCAGTGCACCCTGTCAAACGCCTTCTCTGCATCTACCGACAGGATGCACATGGGGATCCCGTGACGTCTTGCGCCGTCAATCAGGGAGATGGTCCTCAGGGTGTTGTCCCTGGCTTCTCTTCTGGGCACGAAACCCACCTGGTCTGGATTTACCAGTCTGGGAAGAAGGTCTCGTAACCTATTTGATATCATTTTAGAATAAAGCTTGATATCTAGATTTATGAGCGAGATCGGTCTATAGTTGCAGCAAAGAGATGCGTCCTTCCCTGGTTTTGGTATAACTGTGATGTGGGCCATCAACGCCTGGGGAGGGAACGCACCCCCTGCAGATATATATCTACAGACCGATAGGAACAGAGGATTTAGAAGTTCTGAAAATTGTTTATAGAAACCCGCTGAGAACCCGTCTGGACCTGGGCTTTTCCCTGGCTTCAAATCTGAGACTACCGCATTGACCTCCTCCAGGGAGAAGTCCTCTTCCAGCTCCAGTAAGGTATTATTTGAGATGGAAGGGAGATTATGGGATTTCAGGTAATCTTTAACATCATCTTGAGTCCCATATGGCGCTATGTGTCCCGATTGTCCCCTAATATCATAAAGCGCCTTGTAGTATGTGCGGAAGCCTGCTAAAATGTCCTAGTTGCTATGCAAATGACCATTGTCGCGGGCGGGGAGGAGGGTGTCAGCACACCGCGCTCACCCCTTCTGCTCGGGTCCGGCAGCTGCTCCTGGTGGCTCGAGCCGTGGGCCGGATCCCGGGGTTTCTCGAGCGACACTCCTCGCCCGTGAGTGAAAGGGGGTGTTTGGGTGTGGGGATTGTTATAGTTCGTGACGCCACCCACGGTTGTGGTGATTGCACCACCGCTGCTTTGGATGGGGATCCCGGGGATGGTGATGGGAGCAGCCAGGTGTTGTGTTGCCCCTCCATGGGTAGGGGTTGGTGATCCCGGGGCCCGGTGAAGAGATGTGAAGTGTAGGGCCTGGAGGGCGCAGGGACGCGGGGGCAGCGCTGTGCCTTGCGGCACTGTGGTACTCACTCAGCCTGAGACACGGACACAGTTTGTACGGTAAACCAACGGCTGGTAGGACGGTCCCACAGACGGTTGCACCTGCACTCCCGGTAGGTGACGGTGACGTCTCTCTTCCTTGCACCTGTTTGACTGATGGTAGCGGTGGATTCCCTCCGGTTACCCGCTCCCCGGCTGCAATCTGGGCCGGAAGAGCTCTACACTTTGCCCGCAGGCGCTGGCCCTGGGGAAACTGGTGCCTTGGCGGTGGCGGTGTCTCCCCGGTAATGGTCGGGCTGTTGCCGTCAATCGGGACTTTGTTGCTGGGGGATCTACGTCCCCTTCACTGACGGATTCGGCAAATTGGGCGACTCCTAGCCTTGCCGGGGTCCGAGAGGCCCCTGCCCTGGTGCTGACTGTCCTTCGGAACACTGCTCCAGACCACCGGGCACACAGCCAACGGGGTCCTTCCAGGAACTTCCGAACTGTCCCACTCCGGACAGTCACCGCCGTCGCTGACCTTGCTGTTCTAGCCCTACACAAAGCTGGGCTCTCAGGCTTGCACACTCTCTGCTCTGTCACCACTTCTTGCTTTCCTCCACTTTCACTTCTTGGTTGTTTACTCTAGCCCCTGCCTGGGCTACTCCTCACTCCTTCCACTTCCTCCTCCCTGACTAGACTGCCTGAAACTTCCTGCCTCCAGAGCTGTGAGCTCCTTGGTGGGCGGAGCCAACCGCCTGGCCCACCCCCTGGTGTGCATCAACAGACTCCTGGAGCAGGGCAACAAGGATTTCTGGTTAGCAGGTGTGCCTACCTGGAGTGTGGGGTGTGGTGGTGTTGTTATCTGTGTCCCCTGGCTTGCCCAGGGCGACACATTCCCCCTTAGCAAAATGCAGACCGTCCGCGGGCTGCCGTCCTACACCGGTTTTATTTTTCTGTAAAAAGGGGATAACAGGGTTAAACAAACAATAAATGACATTTTTAATCAACTCTTCCCAAGACGGGAGGCACATTTTACTTTTAACGTTTCAACGGTGTACGGTCACGGTTTCCGCTCTCTCCCACCCAAGCAACCTGGCCCTGATGCTGCCCCTAAAACCCAGGCAGCACCCCTTGACCCACAGTCCAGCACAAGTCACCCGAGCGGGATCTGTCCTTCCCTCCAGAGGGTAGCCACCGGTCCCTTTGGTGGCTGGGCCCTGGCCTGCTCTGCTCAGGGCCCTCCCTCCAACCTGCCTCTCCGGTGGCGGCCTGCGGAAACGGTAACGGTACCCAACATATTTACAAGCCACTAACGTTTGTGGTTGCCCTGCAGAGTTCACGGGCTTGTCCATGGATAGTTCCCATGCAATTAAACTTAAACGGTCCCCACGGGGACAACGGTGCCGGCTCCAGCCGGTTCAATCAAGCAGATAATCAGGTAAAAACTCAGGGATCATTTTCATCATTTCAAACTTAACAAACAAACAGCAAACTTCTGGTGGTCCCCACGGGGACGGTGCAACGGGCATCCGCTGCCCTACTCCGGTCTGTCTGCGGCTTCTTCCGAGGGAGGGGGTGCAGAGCTCACCTTGCTCTCCGGGCTGCCCCTCAGCTTCACATCCAGGGCAAACCACCCCCTCTCTCCGCAGTGCCGAGTATACCGCACCATGTCTCCCGGTATCAAATTGCGGCCAGGATGCTCTTCGGGCAGGTGAGCATGTACATCCCGCCAGGCTACAAACACCTCGGCCTCCAGGCCCGGTTCGTATATGAACCCGTAGCCCCGGCGGATATCGAATCGCCTCACCTGCCCCTCGTAGAACGGGCCCCGGACACGGAAGGTCGCTTGCCGCAGGTTTTCCTTCTCCCTTATGGCTCGGGCCACCAGCTCGGCTTTCCTTCGCTCCCTCTCCGCGATCTCCAGGCCCAGCTTGGTCGGCTCCCTGTCCCAGTATGGCTCCGGCGCACGGGTTGAGCCCCGCGGGACATCCAGCACGTTACCCACTGTCAGGAAGGTGGGTAGCGTATCCCGCGGTGTCATGGCCTTGGGCGCTGCCTTGCAGCGACAACCCGGCGCCACCTCAGCCGAGGTGTGGGGGATGGGCACAGGGGCTTTCCGCAGTTGGGCCCTCGGCTCGGAGCGGGTCATCGGCTCCGGCTCGGGAAGCTGCTCGGGGACTGTCCCTGGCACAATCTTTGGGGCCTTCCAAGGCAATGCCTCCGGTTTGCTACGGGCTCCGGCTACAGGTCGGTCCGCTGGGGCGGACGGGCTGGGTATCGCTACCGGTTGCGGTGGTAGCAGGCCTAGTGGCGGGGTCACGGCCTCCGAGACGGGTGGCGAGGGAGGCAACGGGGGGAGAGGGCTTGGACCGGATCCCTCAGCCGCAGCGACCGGTCCCTCCGGGACATAGGGGCGTGGGTCACTCACCCTCCCTTCCTCCGCTTCCTCCTCGCGTCTCCGCACGGCTGCCAAAACGTCCGCCATGTCGGTCTCCCACTCCTCCAGGAGGAGCTGCATTTTGACCTGCAGCCTTAGATGGAGCTGCGCGGTCCGGATCTCCACCCACGCTGCGGTTCCCGGCGCGGGGGCCACGGTGTTTCGGGACGGCATCCACATGGTGTCTTTGCTGTTTGCTTCCAGGAACGGTTTTCTGGCAAGGTCCTGGCGTCCTTGCTTTTATAGCGGCGACTACATGCCGCCAGCCGCCATCGCGTCCCCCTTAGCTCTTTCCCGGCCCCTCCTCTCTCGGGGCGGAGTTTTGGCCTTCGCACCTCTACTGCTCGAGAAGACGCTCGAGCGGGAACTTTTCGCGCCAAAGATGGCGGCTTCTGAAATTTTTCTGCCGGATACCTCCGGCGGTAACAAGGCGCACCTCTACCAGACGGCAGAGCGGTAAGATCCTGTTCGTGACGCCAAGTTGTCGCGGGCGGGGAGGAGGGTGTCAGCACACCGCGCTCACCCCTTCTGCTCGGGTCCGGCAGCTGCTCCTGGTGGCTCGAGCCGTGGGCCGGATCCCGGGGTTTCTCGAGCGACACTCCTCGCCCGTGAGTGAAAGGGGGTGTTTGGGTGTGGGAATTGTTATAGTTCGTGACGCCACCCACGGTTGTGGTGATTGCACCACCGCTGCTTTGGATGGGGATCCCGGGGATGGTGATGGGAGCAGCCAGGTGTTGTGTTGCCCCTCCGTGGGTAGGGGTTGGTGATCCCGGGGCCCGGTGAAGAGATGTGAAGTGTAGGGCCTGGAGGGCGCAGGGACGCGGGGGCAGCGCTGTGCCTTGCGGCACTGTGGTACTCACTCAGCCTGAGACACGGACACAGTTTGTACGGTAAACCAACGGCTGGTAGGACGGTCCCACAGACGGTTGCACCTGCACTCCCGGTAGGTGACGGTGACGTCTCTCTTCCTTGCACCTGTTTGACTGATGGTAGCGGTGGATTCCCTCCGGTTACCCGCTCCCCGGCTGCAATCTGGGCCGGAAGAGCTCTACACTTTGCCCGCAGGCGCTGGCCCTGGGGAAACTGGTGCCTTGGCGGTGGCGGTGTCTCCCCGGTAATGGTCGGGCTGTTGCCGTCAATCGGGACTTTGTTGCTGGGGGATCTACGTCCCCTTCACTGACGGATTCGGCAAATTGGGCGACTCCTAGCCTTGCCGGGGTCCGAGAGGCCCCTGCCCTGGTGCTGACTGTCCTTCGGAACACTGCTCCAGACCACCGGGCACACAGCCAACGGGGTCCTTCCAGGAACTTCCGAACTGTCCCACTCCGGACAGTCACCGCCGTCGCTGACCTTGCTGTTCTAGCCCTACACAAAGCTGGGCTCTCAGGCTTGCACACTCTCTGCTCTGTCACCACTTCTTGCTTTCCTCCACTTTCACTTCTTGGTTGTTTACTCTAGCCCCTGCCTGGGCTACTCCTCACTCCTTCCACTTCCTCCTCCCTGACTAGACTGCCTGAAACTTCCTGCCTCCAGAGCTGTGAGCTCCTTGGTGGGCGGAGCCAACCGCCTGGCCCACCCCCTGGTGTGCATCAACAGACTCCTGGAGCAGGGCAACAAGGATTTCTGGTTAGCAGGTGTGCCTACCTGGAGTGTGGGGTGTGGTGGTGTTGTTATCTGTGTCCCCTGGCTTGCCCAGGGCGACACACCATCACTTCCTGGGTCTTTTATGAAAGGGATGTAAGTATTCATGGAGCGGGGATGGAGGGCCCTTGCAAGAAGCTTCCCACTTCTATTGCCCAGTTGATAAAAGCGGCTTTTGAGATGTTCTCTTAAGCCCCTGGATTTCTGGTCTAATACCTCTAGTAATTTATGTCTGGTTGTAGAGAGTTGTGCGTAGGTTGTAGGAGATGAGTCCCGTTTGTGTTTGCTTTCTAGTGAGGCAATCTGGTTAGATAACTGCGTTATTTCAATGGCTCTTTCTTTTTTCAGGCGGGTACCATGTGAGATCAAAATGCCCCTTAATACACATTTCAGTGATTCCCACTGGATTGCAGGAGAAGTGGTATCACATTCATGATCTCTAATAAAGTTATGAATTGACTGGGTAAGGTCCGCTTTGCATAACTGATCCTGTAATAGGTTTTCATTCAGTCGCCAGGTGAAATTTGATTTGACACGAGGCCCTAACTGAATCGATAAGTAAATGGGAGCGTGGTCTGACCATATTATATTACCTATGGTCGCTTCTACTGTCATGTCTAGGAGGGCATGAGAAATGTGGAAGGAGTCAATTCTGCTATAGACAGAATGGACCGAGGACTAGAAGCTGTAATCTTTGGTGTCCGGATGAAGAATCCTCCATATGTCCACCAATCTCAGACCATGCATGTGCTTTTTGACCCTTTGCATGACTGAGGCCGGATAGGACGACTTGCCCGAGGACACATCGAGGGCCGGGTTCATTGGTAGATTAAAATCGCCTCCTAATATCACCGGAGAGGAGTCCGCAAAATCTTCCAGAATTTTCCTCCCGTCTGCACAGAATCTGTCCTGCCCCTGGTTAGGAAAGTACATGTTAGCAATAACAAAGATATTGGTTCTCCAAGAAAGCTTTAAGAAAATATATCTTCCCTTGGGGTCGATACAGGAGTCTAACACCTCTGGTATGAAGGACCTATGAAATGCCACGGAAACCCCCTTAGACTTAGCATCAGGATTCGAGCTATGGTGCCAAATCGGGTAGTAAGCCGAGGAACACTTAGGAATTGCATCTGACCTAAAGTGAGTTTCCTGAAGCATCAAGATGGCCACCCGTTGCTTATGACAGGAATATGCTATCTGTTTTCTTTTTTCAGGGACATTCAAACCTTTAACGTTGAAGGAGTAAAACTTGACACTATCCATAATGCAGGTCAGCTGGAAGCATGATGTGGTATCTGGGGGCTGGTCCAGTCAGGTGAGAGGGAAGGATAGAGAAGAAAGAAAGACAGAGAAAAGAAAGAGCAAGGTTTAGGTCAAGGGACCTAAAAGGTGGGTAAGGAACCCTAGTATTAAGTAGTGCAAAATTTCCATGGCAATGGATTGCCATTTGCACTAAGGGGGGTTAGAGGAAGCCAAGAACGGCAGCGAGTCCGTTCCTTACCCCCCGCCTCTAATACAATATGATATATCATTATAAAGCGCACTAACTATATGCTCCCGCTAAAACTTTATCATCTAAAGAAAAGTAAACATCATAACAGGCTATTATTCTAGGCATTGACCCCAATCAGCATTCCCGGTAGGTAAGCAAAGTGTTCAGATCAGGGACAAGATTCTAGTAATTGTAAAAAACAAGAAAATCACATGAGTCTCCTGGGCTTATTTCTCAAAAGGCTCAGATCTTCGCCTCTAGACGGTCCAGCCCCACAGGGTCCAGTCAGTAAAGGCTAGGGGAAGACACTCCCAACCAGGTCCACCAGGTGGAGGGTACAAGTGGATCTATAACACAAACAGTTTACTGCTTCCTCCTATGAGGTTTAAGTGGTACTTGACCCAATGTCAGAACCTCTGATAACACCTGTGAAATAACACAATGCTAGTCTGGAAAGAAGCAATATTAGGTGACAGGAGAAAGACTTTCAACAAATCACAGTAACTTGCAACGATGCCTTTGATGCAGTTTCATGGAAAGGCCCTCCCCTGTGGCTCCAGGGATAATTGGCTATCATGCCGGAAGGGCCCATGAAGGTTATCCCCAGTAGGAAACAGGGGTGCTAAACAGGACCGCTACCCTGTCGGATTGCTCTTGTCAGGACCTCTTTGTCTCCCATGGCGACGGACTGGCTGCCATACTGGGGGTTCCACAGGGAGTTGGGGGCCTGAGGGCCAATCCGGCAGTGCTACCATAGGAAGCTCGAAAGTCCCTAAGAACTTAGCCAGATCTCCGAGTTTGCGAAAGATTGCTGATTTCCCATCCTTATGCGCTGTCAGCTGGAAGGGGAAACCCCATCTATATGGAATGTTTCTGTCCTGGAGGTGTTGGAGCAGGGGTTTTAATGCTCTTCGCAGCTGCAGAGTGCGTCTAGCCAGATCCGGTAATATCTGGACCTGGGACCCCTGGTAGTTGATGGATCCTGCCTGCCGCACCGCGGACATGATGGAGTCCTTTACCTTATAAAAGTGGACTCTACATATTATGTCCCTTGGACGTGAATCTGGAGGGGATTTGGGACCCAGGGCCCTATGTATGCGGTCTAACTCAATCGGCCCAGAGCTTTGTTCTCCCAGAATTTGAGCAAAGAGCTTCTGTGCCATGGCCTCCAGTTCAGGCGTGCCAATACTTTCAGGGATGCCACGGATACGGACATTATTTCGCCGATTGCGGTTCTCTAAGTCCTCTTGCCCTGAAGTGAGCTCATCAATCTTTGCTGAGTGGCTAAGTAATATTTTCCTTTGTAGGGACAACTCAGCAGTGATGGCTTCCTGGGACTTCTCCACTTCCTCTACCCTGTATGTGAATTCAGATTTCAGTGCCTGCAGCTCTTTCTTATAAGTATTCTCAAGCCTGCTAGCAAATCTGTCCAAATCTTTTTTTGTAGGCAAAGCCTTGATAGATTTACTTATCTCATGTAGATTAGGCAGATCTCCCTCATTGTCCTCCTCGCTGGAGAAGTCCTGCAGTGATTTCCCCAGCTCCTGCTGTGTCTGTGTTTGACTTTCCCGGGGCTGTGAGTTTTCCATGAGGGAGGCAGACGCCATCATTGATCTAGTGTTCCTGACGGCTGCTGAGGTGCTCTGGCTGAGGAAACGATCCATGCTGCTCACTGTCTCCTTTATCTCACCTCGGTGTCGGGTGACTTTCCTGGATCTGCCCATAAGCAAGGAGATGTTAATGTGCTCTAATAGAGGCTAATGGGGGAAGTTCAGGACAGAGCTCCCAGCAAGTGCAGCTCACTCGGCCATCAGCAAGCCACGCCCCCTCAAGTTTTATTTTTATTCCGATTTTCATTTTTCTTTTTATTCCTATTTTTTATATTAATTATTATTTAATATTCACATTTTTAATCAAAATCTTAATTCTACAATTTTTATTTTTTCTTCAGATTTTAAATATCTCAATTGAGAAAACACTTCAATATTTAGTTCAGTAATATCTAATATAAGAATATTACTTTATTAAATATGAATCATATTAAAAGGGAAAAGTTCCACTTTTTGGAAGAAAAGATACTTCCTTCATCAATATATACAATTGTTTACTTTCTGGTAATACATTATTTTTTATATTAGTATGTTAACACAATAAGGATGAAATATTACTTATAGTTACACATTTTTTTATAGTAGGTTATTTAATAAATAATAGCCAAATCAAATAAATTAAATTAGAGTAATAAAGATGGAAGATCAAGGTACATCTAGGTTTACCTTCCTATATTTACAAATAATATATATTATATTTTTAATCAATAATAATTTATAATGGGTATTATTGTGTTTTGATGAAATCATCCAGTCTTTTCCGAAAGGTTATTTGCTTTGGTTTATAATTTTACAAATGATCTCACTAAAAAGCCACATTGTTGCCTTTCATATTTATAATATGATACATGTTATAGGTACACATTATATTGTTTCATATTTTATATTATATTTTGGTTACATTCAACACATTGCCACCTATGGGTTTGGAAGGGTAATGCACCAACGACAAAAAGGTCATTACAAGGAAATACTATTGTCTATACCATTATGCAGTATTTTATCATTCTGAGTATCAATTATATTAATACTTCTACGATAATAATAATGACATGGTATTATAGTATTAGAGTTATGATACGCTGTGACATTTATTAGTGATAGTTATTGCCATATTTGGTATTTAGATTAGGGAATGAATCAGTCTTCAATCAAGATAATAGAAGATAAAAAGACTTTATAATTATCCTAAAGTTAAAAGGGATTCTGCAAAAAGGTCCAAAAGGTAACGTCTCAAATAAGACTGTGAAACATACAAAATACACTTACCGCGTTTGCATCTCAGAAACACAATAGTCCTATGATTCCAGGATGGACAATGACACATGGTCTGTACATTAAGACCTCCCTAAAGTTACTAAGAAGAGCAATGACGTGTTAAAGTTAACCCCTGTCGTGCTGACCAAGAACGTCTTAACATCTGTTCCAGGATCTGACACCAGGCAGCATGAGGGAAATTACACTGCACAGACATCAAAGACTTTTGCTATTCTTCTACACTCATGAACTGTGGTTTATCAACATTGTCTATGGACTTTGTAATAAAAAATAAAGTTTATGGACTTTGATCTAACAATGATAAACGCAATATGGGACTGTAAATTGGTAACCATTCATTTTATCAAAGGATTTATTTCTAAGAGACTGTGTTTATGCCGGATTACATCGGAGATAAGAAGACATCAACTTAGAGGACATCATATGGTGACCGGATTTGTTTTTTGCATTTCTTTTTAGGTCTAGCGAAGTATAGTTATATATTTTTTTATATGATTGATCAGTCATGACCTATCATAACCCATGTGACGCCGCCCTAAGTCTCCACTGACTGATCCCCCTGCTAGAGGTGATGCAGCCTGGACTCAGCTAAGGAGACTTGGTGAGGATGTGTCGCCCTGGGCAAGCCAGGGGACACAGGTCACAACACCACACGCACCCCACATTCCCTGCAGGTACACCAGCTAACCTACAAATCCTTGTTGCCTTCCTCCAGAGGCTGATGATTCACACCAGGGGGTGGGCCAGGCGGTTGGCTCCGCCCACCGAGGAGGTCACAGCTCTGGAGGCGGGAAAAACCAGAGAAGAGAGTGGAGTTTAGGAGGAAGAAGTGGAAGGAGTGAGCAGAGAGACGAGCTTGTGTAAACAGCGAGTGTAGCTCAGGAGGGAGCTAGAGTGAAGTGAAACATCAGTGAAAGTGACAGAAAGCCTGAAGTTGGTCTGTGGCTGTGTGCCCAGACGGAGTCAGCAAGGTCAGCAGACGGTGGTGAAGGTCTGCAGTGGGACTGTCTGGAGGTCGCTGGAAGGACCACGGAGGCTGTGTGTACCCGGGGGTCTGGAGCAGTATACAAAGGGCAGTCAGCACCAAGGCAGGGGCTTTTCGGATCCCAGCAAGGCTTGGAGTCGCTGTAAATTGCTAAATCCGTTAGTGAAGGGGACGTAGATCCCCCAACAAGCAAGTCCTGATTGACGGCAAAGGTCCAACCACAACGGGGAAACACCGCCACCGCCAAGGCACCAGTTTCCCAGGGCCGGCGCCTGCGGGCAAAGTGTGGAGCTCCTCCGGCTCAGATTGTAGTCGGGGAGCGGGTAACCGGTGGGAATCCATCGCTACCAAAAAGACATTTCAAAGGTGCAGGGAAGAGACCGTCACCGCTAACTGCAGGGAACCGCAGCACCGTGAACCGTCCGAGGGACCCGTCCAACCAGCCGTTTGTTTACCGAGAACTGTGTCGTGTTTACTGGCTGAGTGAGTACTTCAGTGCCGCAAGGCACAGCGCTGCCCCTGCGCCCCTGCACCCCACTGGGCCCCGGGATCACCAACCCCTACCCATGGAGGGACAACACAACAACTGGCTGCTCCGCCTCACCATCCCCGGGATCCCCATATAGAGCAGCGGTGGTGTACACTCAATCACCACAACCGTGGGTGGCGTCACGGACAATAAACAATCTCCCCAACCAAAAATCCCCTTTTCACTCACGGGCGAGGAGTGCCGCTCGAGAACCCCCGGGATCCGGCCCACAGCTCGAGCCACCACTGAGCAGCAGCCGCCGGACCCGAGCAGAAGGGGTGAGCGCGGTGTGCTGACACCCTCCTCCCCGCCCGCGACAACTACCATCGCAGATGAGAGCCAAGGCCTCAAAAATGTTATCCACTGACCGGAGACAACCGGAGCCCTGTGGCAAGAGAAAACCCAGGATCGCAGATCCCCTTGTAACAGTGAGATCACAATCTCCACCCGCTGCTCCTCATCTCCAGAGGAGTAAGGCCGAAGCCTAAAGGACAGTTTAAAGGTTTCCATAAAGACAAAAAAATTGTCTCTACCCCTGGTAACCTCTCTTGGAGAGCAATTTTGGGCTCCAGCTGAAGCTGCCTACCCGCAGAATCCCGAACACCCTAATGCGACCGCTGCTGCTCCTGCGTAGCTAACTTAAGGTCTGCAACCTCAAGGAGCAGACTCCGCAGCCGCCAAGCCAAAGCAGCAACACAATCCATGAGAAAAAGATAAAAAAAGAAAAAAATATATTTTTTTTGAAGAAAAAAAAAAACACTTGTCTGTCTTTTTTCTTTTTGTTTTGTGCAGCTGGTGATAATATCACACTAGGTACAGGGAAATACCAAACGCATAGCGAAAGGGAAGAGAAAGCCTGTGCTGAGGGAAAGGGGAGATGGTGATCCCCTAACTGAACCTACTGCTGGTCCCTGGGATCCCTCACCACCCTAGACAGGTTCCACAGCTATACACCGAGCCGGATACCTGACCATTGGTATCCCTAGTGCTGGGCGCTAATTAGGGAACAGATGGGATGAGCTCTTCGTCAACCTGACTAAACAACTATAGCATGGGCGTACCCAGCGAGGAGCAGGGGGGGGCAGCTGCCCCCCCCCTAGAAGCAGGGGCACGCACCTATTATGACCTGTCTCTGTCAGATAGCGGGTGCGTCAGGCAGCGCGGGTGGTGAGGAGAGGACAAGGTGGCATGGTGCATTGGCCCCCGCCACCCACTAGTACCACAGGGCAGGCTGAACGCTGCTCTCGCAGCCCCTCCTAGTAGGAGCTGTAAAATCCTGTCCTCAGTGCCTGCCGGCCGCTCTGCACTGCAAATCAGCACAGCGGGGACTAGACAGGAGTGATGACATTGACATCATCACTCTGCGCCCTGTTGTGTGGAGTCCTGCAGTGCAGAGCGGCCGGCACAGTCACAAGCTGGGGAGATGCTGGGAGGCTGAGCTGCTGCCACAAGGAAAAAAAATGTAAATATTAAATCAGACAGTCTGGGGGGGAGCTGTCATATATGATGGGGGCTGAATATGGGAGCCCTATGGGGGGCCTTATATGAAATACAGCCCCCCATAGGGCTCCTATCATGTGAGCCCTATGGAGGGGCTGTATATGATATGGGAGCCCTATGGAGGGACTGTCTATGATATGGGAGCCCTATGAGGGGCTGTATATGATATGGGAGCCCTATGGGGTTGCTGTATATGAGATGAGAGTCCTATGGGGGGCAGTATATGAGATGGAAGTCCTATGGGGGGCTGTATATGAGATGGGAGCCCTATGGGGGGGCTGTATATGAGATGTATATGAGAGACAGCTACTGTTGAACGATCTTTTAGTACCCTTCGAAGGGTAAAGACCTGGCTCAGAAGTACAATGGGAGAGGACAGACTGACTGGGTTGTGCTTGATGAGCGTCCATTGGAAATTCTTCAAGGAAAAAAGGTAATAACTAATAAAGCACTGCTATAATTACATTAAATTCTCTTAAAATTTTCGTTTCATTCACCTTGTCCGTTCTAATATTTTACAACCTGAACGACCATGGCTTGCCCCCCCAAGTTTTTATCCTGGGTACGCCCATGAACTATAGAAGACACAAGTGGGACACAGGGAAAAGCATGAACTACTTATCATTAGCTGAATCAGGTAGGAGTTCAGCAGAGCTTCCAGCAATGATACCACAGAGGAGCACAAGCCACCTGCTTGAAACATCAATTTAAATAAACTGAAAATATCACCAGCACCGTCCATAGCAAGGAAGGAAGGGGTATTTAAACAGCAAGGAAATACTGATGATCAACAGCTGGGAGGAAGTCGAGCTCCTGCTGGGTCCAAAAGGAGAGAGGAATCCAGCAAGAAACCTGCCTATACCAATGGATTCAAAAGGAGAAGGAAGGCAGCATGAAAAAAACCATCAATAGAATAATTACTCTAAAATGAAATCCTCAAAGGGAAAAAAATCTTTATTAAATGAACATATAAAAAGTCCATTTAAAGGACATTATCTAAAAGTACAAAACAGGTGCACAGAAGAGAATCCAGAGAGGTCAACCACCAAACAGCATCGGGGCGCGCTATCACCGCCATCCAGCTGACCCATTATGGGTAAGTCTTCCCTCCGTTATGAAATTAGTCTGTACAACTAGCCCCGGCTGTTTACAGTGATGTTTTGGAGTATATGATACCTGTGCCTGAACGACTGTTATCCTCTGGCTCCACTTAGTGGTCTTTAGCGGTAATGACAGGCTATTAGGATATAGGGATGAAAACTTGGTTTCCCCTTAACCGGGATTTCAGCAAGACATTGTGTTTAGAGGGACTCTTTCCATAGGTCTATGCTGTTTGGTGGTTGACCTCTCTGGATTTTCTTCTGTGCACCAGTTTTGTACTTGTATTTTAGATAATGTCCTTTAAATGGACTTTTTTATCCTTTTGTAATTACACGTTGATTTAATAAAGATTTTTTCCCTTTGATCTTTAATTTTGGAGTAATTCTTCTATTTCTGGGTCTTTTCATGCTCCCTTCGTTCTGTCTATTTTTTGGGAATGGCTCTGTGTATCCATTCATTAACATGGTCTATGTGTATACTTGTTCTCAGTATACCAATGAATACTGACAGCAGGAACAATGGACAGTCAGGGAGCATTCTGCGCAGCCAGACGCTGTGCCCTTCTATTTCTAGAAACCACATGACTGTCTGTCACACGTGACCCACCCATGACAATAGTGTGGAGTATAAGATCCTGCAGTGTGAACAGCGTCAGATGCCGCCATGACACTCGGCGAGTTTAGAGCCAAACACCATGTGACAGTACCCCTCCCTCTACCCTCTGGACCAGGTCTCTTCGGAAGACGGCGAAGGAATGCCCTAACCAGGCGCTCTGCATGGACATCAGAGGCTGGTACCTAAGTCCTCTTCTCAGCACCATAACCCTGCCAGTGAAAAAAGTACTGTAGAGAATGATGAACAACTTGAGAGTCTATAATTTTCGATCCCTGAAAATCCAATGATCTATCAACTAAGACCGGAGGTGGAGGGGTGCAAAGAGGAGTTTCCGAACCCACAAATTTCTTTAATAGAGATTTGTGGAAGACATTATGGATTTATATGATGCTGGTGAGGCCAGATGGAAAATCAACGGGTTGATGACAAATGTAATCTGCTGTAATTTTGAACGAAATGATGAAGCGAGGTCCTAACTTAAGTGAAGGTATCTAAAGTTTAATGATTTTAGTAGATAACCACACCAGATCACCCACACACAGGTCCGGACTAGACAGATGTCTACAGTCAGCCGCACACTTATACTTAGAGCCCATGTACTGCTGAACCTTTTCCCACGTAGATGATAGTGCTGAACCCAATTGGTCATCTTTGGGTACCCCAGAACAGTGCCCTTTAAGAAAAGTACAGAACTGGGGATGGTGATTATAGACACAAAAGAAAAGAGATATACCAGAGGACTCATGGCAGAGATTATTGATAGCAAATTCAGCAAGAGGAAGGAACGAGGACCGCTCCTCCTGATTACCAGATACAAGACAGCACACATACTGCGCCACACTCTGATTCACACGATCTGTTTGCCCATTAGACTGCGGATGGAAGACGCTGACGAGTGGAAGGCGCTGACGAGTGAGACAGTTTAATTTCTAACCGAAAGCAGAAAGCCTCCAATAATTGGCAATAAATTGAGTTCCTCTATCAGAGACAATATCAGATGGGACTCCATGTAGTCTGACAATCTCAGATATAAACACCTGAGCTAAAGTTTTTGCATTGAGCAAACATTGTATGGCGATAAAATGTGTGATCCACCACAGCAAAAGCGACCGTATTACCAGCAGAGGGAGGAAGATCCGCTATATAATCCATGGAAATGTCTGTCCAAGGTTTGCTAGGCACACTCAATGGCTACAGACAACCTGACGGGGGTTGGCACAGGCAGACAGGTAGTGTAGCACCCACGGGGCAAGGGGTTAAATACTCCTCGCCGGGCCTGGTGATGTCGGTTCTGGAGATGTCACGGATGTCTCTTTCGCCCGGTTTCGTGGCCCTGAGGTGTACACTAAAAGAAGGGGTTGGGGGGGATGATGGTGGGGATTGTTTTGTGACGCCACCTGTGGTACACGGCCAGGGATTAGTCACCGCTGCTGTCGCTGTCCTTCGGGGCTGATGGTAGTAGCAGCTAAGATGTTTCTGCTCCCCACAGGTGGAGCAGACCCCGGAGAGAATGATAAGGGGAGTAGTAATGGCAGGCGCCGAGGCAGTGCGACGGCGACGGCAAGGACCGGCGGACACAGTCTCTGCGGGTTCAAGGTTTTCTTTACTCACAGTCCTGGTTTTACCCGGGAGATGCCGGTCACCGCTATGATGGGCCCCAGCTGATCCCGAGCAATTCAAGGTCACCGCCGGTTTTCCCACTGTGAGTCCTTTCAGGTCGAGGTCCCTCCAATCCCAGTGTAGGTGGAATGTGGAACAGGCTCTGGGTGTTTCCTGCACTCTCCGCAGACCCTGAAATCTCGTGTAGCTGGGGAGAACCCGGGCTGAGCTGCAAGCTCCAAGCCACGGGTCCTATGGCACTCCCAGAAGTATCCAATTTGTATTTTGAATCAGCTCACCATATAAAAGCTCAATCCCGATTCCATCCTGGAGCACGGACAGGCACTGCTGGACATCCTCTTTTTTCTGCACTCCCAGAAGTGCCTCACCCCAAGCTGATTTTGTGTAGAGATGTTCCTTCCCTTTTCCCCAAATGGTGCCCACCCCCCAGGTGGTTGTCTAAGTGACCGGGAAAGTCCCATGCTTCGTGATGGCCACCTCTCTATCTACCCCAGGCCATCCCCCCCGTGGGATGGCACCCAACTGTTTGTGGTTTGTGAATGTGAGAAACACCAGCGATTAACCTCTCCTTACCCGGGATGAGTACTACATCTTAACGGAGATGCAGTACCCTGTGGCGACTGAAGCCTCAGGGGCGCCACAGTAGCACACTACATCCCCCTGGATTTTGGGCCACCAAAAATGATGCAATAAGAGATTCCAAGCACCTTTCATGCCAGGGTGACCAGCCAGGGCAGAATCATGATGTTCCTCCATAACCCTAATATGAAGATTCAGGGAAACAAATGACTTGTTAACTGGGACCCCAGATGGTGCCTCATCCTGGACCTCTGGCATCTCAGATGGAACCTCCGTACTGAGCGCCAACATCACCACTCCCTTTTGCTGGATGGGCACATGTTCTTCACAAGGATCCCCAGCTCGGAAAACCCCTGGATAATGCATCAGCTGTAGTGTTTTTAGATGCTTGACGATACATTACAAATAAATTAAACCTATTAAAAATTAAAGACCACCGAGCTTGTCTCGGTGTAAGACATTTTGCTGACTTGAGGTAAAGGAGATTTTCATTGTCTGTAATTACAATAAGCGAATGAATAGCTCCCTGCAAAAAATGTTGCCACTTCTCAAACACCAGAATGATAGCTAGTAGTTCCATATTACCAATATCTAAATTACATTCAGCCAGAGATAACATCTTGGAAAAGAAGGCACATGGACTCAGTTTACCAACAGACGGACCCTGAGACAATACAGCTCACTCCCCCACTTCTGATGTGTCAACTTCCTCCATTAAGGGAAGAGATACATCAGGCTGTATCAATACCGGGGCTGACACAAAACATTTTTTAAGATAGTCAAATGCGTATAAAGCACTCTCAAACCAGTTAGAAAAGTCCGTAACTTTTTTCATCATGTCAGCAAAAGGTCTTGCTATGGCAAAAATTTTTTTAAAGGGAACCTGTCAGCAGAAATTTCCCCTAAAACCTAACAGATTCCCCCTCTGCAGCTCCTGGGCTGCATTGTAGAAAGGTCCCTGTTATTATTGTGCCCCCTTTCTGACCAAAATAGAGAGTTTATAAAGAGGTACCTTTTTGGCTTCGGATTCTATAAATCTGACACGGGGGCGGGCAGCCTGATGGCCGTTATTCTGCCCCCTGGTCCTGTATGCCGCCCCCATCGCTGATTTCCATACTTTTGGACGCCGCCCACTGCTCCAGCCATCCCCGCGCATGCCCAGTGCCAGTCTCACGGGACTGAGCACTGTAACTGCTGGTGACGTGTGCGCAGACAAGTGATTATGGGCGGGACTGTGACTGTTATCAGCAAGTACCCGCCCATAATCACCGTGAGCGCGCAAACCTCTCCAGCGTCACACTGTGCTCAGTGTAGATGCTAGACTGTATGGGCTGCTTCCAGGGATGACGTCCCTTTGTCACGTGACAGTATTTTGAACACGCCCCTATCACGTGACAAAGGGACGTCATCCCTGGAAGCAGCCCATACAGTCTAGCATCTACACTGAGCACAGTGTGACGCTGGAGAGGTTTGCGCGCTCACGAGATTATGGGCGGGTACTTGCTGATAACAGTCACAGTCCCGTCCATAATCACTTGCCTGCGCACACGTCACCAGCAGTCACAGTGCTCAGTCCCGTGAGACTGGCACTGGGCATGCGCGGGGATGGCTGGAGCAGTGGGCGGCGTCCAAAAGTATGGAAATCAGCGATGGGGGCGGCATACAGGACCAGGGGGCAGAATAACGGCCATCAGGCTGCCCGCCCCCGTGTCAGATTTATAGAATCCGAAGCCAAAAAGGTACCTCTTTATAAACTCTTTTTTTTGGTCAGAAAGGGGGCACAATAATAACAGGGACCTTTCTAGAATGCAGCCCAGGAGCTGCAGAGGGGGAATCTGTTGGGTTTTAGGGGAAATTTCTGCTGACAGGTTCCCTTTAATAAACTTTCTGTAATAATTTGCAAACCCCAAGAAACGTTGCAGCGCTTTAAGGTACTCAGGATGGTCCCATTTTAATATAATATAGCCTGTAACTTAAAGGGATCCATCCTAAAACCAGAAGCGAAAATTATGTAACCCAGAAACAGAAGATCCTGAACGTCAAATACACACTTCTCTAATTTTGCCTACAATATGTTTTCTGAAAATCTGTAAAACCTGTTTAACATATTTCAAATGTGACACAAAATTCTGTGAATAAATGAGAATGTCATCCAAGTAAATGATAACAAATTTTTCCATCAGGTGAGCAAATACATCATTCACAGGATGTTACGTCACCACCGGAGTCCGCTGCAGCGACTTCTACTCCGATCGCCAGGCGACGCCTTTTTCCTGCCATGGATAGTGCTGGTGATGGGAGAGGAGTCGATGCCAGCGACGCCAGTGAGCGCAGGCTCCACTCATCCACTGGGCTGGGTTTCCTTGGGATCTGCAGTACCATTGGCTGACTTTAGGTGGCGTGTGTCTTCCAGCTGAAGTTACCATCATTCAGCTACAGCCAATGGGAAGACACCACACCCTTCTTAATTCCCCTCCTGTCTGCTGACCACTACCAGAGATAGTTCTGATATTCTGGTTCCTGTTCCGCCCTGTTCTGTTTAGTAATTCTGGTGTTCTGACTTCTGCTTGTTTCCTGACTACCCTTCTGCCTGCTGTTTATGTACCTCACTGCCCGATCCGGATTTGACCTCTGCTACGTTTTCTGATTACGTCCTTGCCTGCCGATTCTGTCGCTGTTCTGCAATTCCTGTTTTGACCGTGCCTGACTACTATTCTCTCAGACTGCTGCCTTTCACAGGTAGTGATCTCCAGGGCCCTGTGTAATTCCAAATCCCTGTATAGGGGTTAAAGGGTTTCAGGGTTCTGGGGTTCTGGGGGCCCTCCTTGGTGAGTGGCTTCCCTCTAGCCTGTCCATTACAGCCCGTCTGAGTCTGTGGATCCAGGCAGGCATTACACAGGTGCATTGGGTTAGGGTCTGGTTAGGTGTACTCACTATCATTGGATCAGAGGAAGATGATGGAGGCTGGGGATGTGAATTATCCTAGGACTTGGTTGCGGGTGATGGCTGTGACAAACTGGCTGCATAGTCCATGTACTAGGTTATTGTCCAAAATAACAGGTGTGAGAAGGCTGTCCATGAGCCTCACTTCAACCTCTTCCTGGTCCCTAGTCCAACTGCACGTGTGCCCGAGGGATGTCTGAATGCTGGCCGCCAGCCAGGGAGGTGGTCACTTTGCGGCCTAGTAATGGGTGTTCTAGGGGAACAATATCCAGGCTGTCCAGAGTGATGTAAGACCCAGTGTCTTGAAATCCCTGGACCTGTATGTCACCGATCTTAGTGGGCTGGATGGGGCAATGGAGGTTGGTTGGAGTAGGATTTCTGACCGGGTAGATCACTTCCTCCGCTGCTGGTGAATCCCTGGGGTAGCATCCCTCAGACTCTGTTGACTTGTTTGCTGGGTCGGCAGGTGGGCTCCATGCATGGGGCCCTGGCTTTGGAGACAATCTTTGTCCATATGGCCAAGGCATCCATGAGCATAACAGCTCTGTGGATTGGGCAAGTCACAGTCCCTCTTTGTAAAACTTTGTACTGGTGGGACGTTTACTGGGTAGTGGGATCATCGTGCTCGAATAGCTGGTAGTAGGCAAACTGGAACTCCCAAAACTGATTCCAGAACACAAGCCCTCTCCTCGCTTGGGGTTTTTGAGCCTAATTGCAGCCAACAACTTCTGGATTCTGGCTGCATGGGACTAGTTTGTTGATTGTAGACTGCCATGGAATCTTTGATTTGGCATGCAGTTAAATTCCTCTGTTTCAACATTGTCAGGGCCTTCGTCATCCTCCACAACGTTTAGGGCATCCCAACTGACCAATTCCTGGATCATATCTGACCAGATGTTGGTGGGCCTGTATGCAAGCTTTGCAATCTAGCACAGTTCCTTTAGCAGCCATTTACTACTGAGGTTGAATGTCCACTCCGGTCATCTTCCATAGGCCAAGATAGTGGGGTTAGACGTAGTGCCGTTCAAAACCTGTATGCCTCATCTATGGCCTGCTGGGTATGCCTATATGTCTGCCTGGTTGTTGAGCCCTTGGATGGTGGCTATGAACACCAATCCCCTGCAGAACCCAATGATAAGCCGGGCTGAGTAGTAACCCACTGCTGCGACCAATAGCTGCTGCAGTCTGTAGGCATGGCTGTCTTCAGAAAGACCGCACAAAAGGATCAGGGCTCATCCAGAACACCGCACTCCTTTTTTGTGGGCAGAACATTACTTAGACAACACAGGGTGAGATAACCGCACATTAGTGATACTATATTGGTTCATCAGTAGGCAAAAACATATAGTACATTCCCGGCAAGAACACAAGCTTATACAAGCAACAGAGTCTAAAGGGTGCTTTACACGTTGCGACATCGCTACTGATATATCGTCTGGGTCACGTCGATAGTGACGCACATCCGGCGCCGGTAGCAACATTGCAACATGTAAATCCTAGGTGCGACGATGAACGAGCACAGAAGCGTACAATATCGCTGATCTGTGTAACGTCGTTCATTTCCATAATGTCAGGTCGACCGCAGGTACAATGTTGTTTGTCGTTCCTGCAGCTCCACACATCGCTGTGTGTGAAGCCGCAGGAGTGACAAACATTTCCTTACCTGCGTCCACCGGCAATGCGAAAGGAAGGAGGTGGGCGGGATGTTACGTCCCGCTCATCTCCACCCCTCCGCTTATATTGGCCGGCCGCTTAGTGATGCCGCGGTGACGTCGCGGTGATGCCGAATGAACCTCCCCCTTGAGGGAGGGATTGTTCGTCAGTCACCGCGACGTCGCCGACCAGGCATGTGCGTGTGAAGCTGCCGTAGTGATAATGTTCGCTACAGTAGCTATCACCGCATATCGCATGTGCGACGGGGGCGGGTACTATCGCTGTCGACATCGCTAGCAATCGCTAGCGATGTCGCAGAGTGTAAAGTATCCCTAACTCTCCCACTAGTCCACGAGAGATTAGAATCTTTGTGACTTCAGGGCTTTCAGGGTCAAAAAACCCAGCCAGCAGCACCCTGCTTTTGGCATCACCCACTGAGAGGAGATAGTGACAATCTTATTAATCTGACTGAGCATAGTAAGATATGTAGCCAAGTGACTGAATTGTCCAATCCTGGGTTCTCCAAGCAAATTTGTAGTCTCAGCGTTGAACAGTTCTGTGATCTTTCAGCTGGAACCGTATCTCCAAGGCTGAAGTCATGTAGACTATTTCTATGGTGACAGAAGCAAGGCCCTTTTATTTATACCACTCAGTTCTCATTTCAGGGTATTGTGTCTAACAGGATTGGTGGAGATGGCTGCTCTCTCATTGGTCGCTAGTTCAATCTGACTGCATAATTTTCCTTTGAATTATGTAGTCAAAGGGGCTGAGGAAATCCATGTTGTGGCCGCTCTTGGCCTTTGAACATAATCCACATCAATATCAGATTGCCTGGACAGATTTTTTTCAGTGTCTACAGCATAGGGCTCGCTCACACTGGCATATAACACAGTCTAGTGCTATCCGATGTTTTACCAGGTAGCACTTGCTCCAATGTTAAACTATGGGGCATTTTGCAATTCTGCATGAAAAAACAATCTCTGCATGCTGCGATTGGTAGTATGACTCAGATTACTTGCACCTGTAATGGGGTCAGCAAGTCCGACTGCATCCTTTCTGTAGAAATGGCTTTGAATACTGTTCCAGCAATTGCCCACAAGGGGGCAGCGTCAGACTGTACAACGACAAACACAGAGTTGGGAAATTCCCCACAGGAACTAGTGTATGAAAGCCAGGAAGAAAAGACGCGGGAAGTGGTTGTTCAGCTCCGGAGCTCAGTGAGGAGAGACCTGCGTGAGGTCTCCCTGAAGAGAGGGCTCGTTTTGCCGCAAAAGTCAGGAAGAAATCACCCGGTGGAAACAGTTTCTGTCACTCCCGGTTTGCAGAACTTTGTTTTCTTCAGGGAGTTAATCGGACTGCCGAGCACCGCCATCTGAGGGTAATTGCAAGGACTGTGACCTGCTTTCTTCTGCCCGGCGTGCTCCGGAACCAAAAGACTACTTAGAATCCGTCACCTGCGGGGGAAGGAGAAAAAGAAGGAAAAGACCGAGGAGCTTCATTTCTTCAGCGCTGCACCAGGACCCATCACCGTGAGACTCCAGGCCTGCGACGTGGGAGCGGCATCTTCTTCCGGGATAGACTGGTACGTGTTTGTAGGGAAAGTTAGGGAAAGTTGCCGCCATTTTTTTGTTGTTGTTTTCCCTTCTGTGTTTTTCTTGCTGCATACCCGGAAGGAGTGAAAGTCCAGGGGCTTCCTTATACTCATGTGTGCAGATAGTTCAGTTGATTGTATTATAAATATGTTTCCTAGTAAAGAAATGTTACTACCGGTAAAATCTGAGTATGGGAATTTTGTTGGAATAGAGCATACACACACACCCGCGGCCTTACCTCCGGTCGCTTCATGTGGCGTAGTCGGCAGGATGTGTGACCAACAAAATCATCCCCCGGTAGTAACTTATAACCGGACAGCTCCCCCGCCATCTATTGTCAATCAGGTGAGGAAGTTTGACGGACGGAACTATCCTGTAACTGAATGGACTGAACAACTTAAGATAGTGGGGGAAATGTATAACACTGATCCTAAGACCTTAGCAGAAATGGCCATGCTAACATTAGAGGGGGAAGCGTGGACGACAGTCAGGCTGGAGACGGTTAGGGGCCAGCGTACGTTGGATGACTTAGTGCGGGTGCTGGAGAACACCTATGGACCGACCACATATGCGGGAACATTGCGCTATATGTTTTTCCGGCGGACGCAACTCGAGTCGGAGGACATCCCTCAATATGCCAATGCCCTTCAAGTGCTACTAGAACAAGCCTGTAGAAAAGAAGAACAGATAGCTAGTACGGGTACCCGTGACCTGGTATTGAGAGATCAGTTTGTGACCGGATTGAGAGACCCGTACCTTAACCGCTCATTGCAAGATCTACTCCGGATAAATCCGGCCTTTACGTTCGCTGAGGCCAAACAAGAAGCTATAGAACGTTCAAGGGGACCTGTCGTGGAGACACAGACATATACCGCGGCTTGCAGGTCCATATCTGGTATCGGGACGCCGAACAGCAACACGGAGGAACTGAAACAGATGGTGGCAGAGTTGCAGAAACAGGTGCTACAGCTCACCTTAGATCAACAGGCGGGCCGGCAAGCGAGACAACAACCCAGCCGGCCGATGGGAAGATGCTGGACATGCGGCGATCCCCGCCACAAAGCCAACCGTTGCCCCCAGAACTCTCAAGCTCCTCCACAGTCCGATCTACCAGGACCAGCAAGTCAGGTCCCACAACAGAGGCCGCCTTTAAACTAGACGCCCCTGTCAAAGAGGCTCACTCGACAGGGGATGCCAAAGAGAGGGGTGTAGGAAAACAGAGCCAGCCACGGAACAAACTTGCATCAAATAGCCCCACCCTGGAAGTATTACTGGAAGGGATCGCCGTACAAGGGTTAATGGATACTGGGTCTCAGGTATCCACTATCTCCGAGCAGTTCTACGAAGAATGTCTAAAGCCGCGAGTTGCCTATGACCCTGATACCGCCATCAAGATCAAAGCAGCCAATAATTTACCCATTCCGGTGTCGGGAGTTGCCTGGATGAACACCCAAATCTGTGGCCAAGATCTCGGGAAGAGAGGGATAATCGTGGTCAGGGAAGGCTTTGAACCAGAAACGCCCATGATTATTGGGATGAACATCTTGAAAGACCTGAATCTGGTGTTGTTTACCAAGAAGGGGCCCAAGTACTGGCAAGGAGTGACCGCACATAAGGCCACCCGCCGTGCCTTTCAACAAGTGGTCCGGACCTGCAACCTCCAACGAATGACCGAAGAACAGCTGCCGCTGGCCACGGTCACCGTACCCCGCCATACTAGGATCACCTTACCAGCTGGAAAAGAGACAGTTATCTCACTACCCCTTGGCACCATGAGACAGTTTGAAGGCGTGGAGGTGCTGATTGAGCCGCGCTCCCCGAGGGAGGGGAAACTGAACCCACTAGTCGCTCGAACTCTAGCAGTAGTGAGAAAGGGAAGAATTCCTGTCAGGCTGGGCAACACGGCTAATGTGAGCGTTGACCTAAAAGCCGGGACACAGCTTGGCCAAGTCTACGCTCTAACCGAAGAGGTGAACCCTATGAGCCCCCTCCAGTTTGTACCGTCTACAGAGGGAGATTGGACAGTGACGGTCTCTACCATGGCCGCTGTCGCGGGTGACACCAACGTAGGGCGAGAACTCCGAGAGAAGTGTCAGTTGGACGTATCCCAATACTCCAAACGGGAGGTGTCTCAGGTGGAAGAGCTACTCCAAGAGCATCAGGCGTCCTTTGCCCGGCACGACACCGACTTTGGGTGCACCACCAGTATCAAGCACGAGATCCCCACCGGTGACACTGCTCCTATCCGTGAAAGGTACCGCCAAATTCCTCCCCAGCAATACCAAGAAGTGAAAAATCTCCTGAATTCCATGCTACACGCGGGAGTGGTACGGGAAAGCCAGAGCCCCTGGGCGGCGCCGGTAGTGTTAGTCAAGAAGAAGGACGGATCCCTGAGATTCTGTGTGGACTACCGCCGTTTGAATGCTTGCACCATCCGGGACTCGTACCCTCTGCCAAGGATCGAAGAATCCCTGACAGCCCTGAAGAAAGCCAAATACTTCTCCTCGTTGGATCTGGCCAGCGGATATTGGCAGGTACCTATGCATGAGAAAGATAGAGAGAAGACTGCTTTCATCTTACCCATGGGCCTGTACGAGTTTGACCGGATGCCCTTTGGTCTGAACAACGCGCCGGGGACTTTCCAGCGGCTGATGGAGCGCTGCTTGGGAGACTTCAACTTCGACTTCACCCTCATCTACCTGGACGACATTGTAGTCTATTCGGCCACATTTGAAGAACACCTGCAGCAGCTGGGCCGTGTGTTCAGTAGGTTGAGGGAACATGGCCTGAAGTTGAAACCCAACAAGTGCCGTCTCCTGCAGCCCGAGATTAATTACCTGGGCCACCGGATCTCAGCCGAAGGCGTCCAGCCATCTTCAGAGAAGATAGCCGCCGTACGGGATTGGCCGCAGCCCACAAACGTCAAAGAGGTCAGGGCTTTCCTGGGGTTGGCCGGCTACTACCGCCGGTTCGTCAAAAACTTCGCCCAGCTTGCTGCACCCTTGCATGATCTGCTTCGAGGGACCACCCACAGTCCCAGAGGACGACCCATCAGCTGGGGGCCCAGTCAGGAAGAATCCTTCCAAGCCCTAAAGGGTGCCTTAACGTCTCCCCCCATCCTGGCATATGCGGACTACAACCTGCCCTTTCAACTACACACCGATGCCAGTTTACAGGGTCTAGGGGCAGTACTTTCACAGGTCCAAGACGGCAAGGAACGGGTCATAGCCTATGCCAGTCGGTCCCTACATGAGGGCGAGAAGAACCCCACCAATTATAGCTCGTTCCGGCTGGAGCTGTTGGCCCTAACGTGGGCTATGGCGGAGAAATTTGCAGGGTACCTCACGGGGACCGAAGTACTAGTCCTGACCGATAACAACCCGTTGGCCCATCTAGAAAATGCGAAGCTCGGAGTCATGGAGCAGCGTTGGATGGCTCGGCTCTCCAAGTTCAATTACAAGATCAAGTATCGGGCTGGAGCTGAGAATCAAAATGCGGACAGCCTGTCTAGGGTGTCATACCCCTTACTCAACCGAGACCGGGATGAAGAATTAGAAGGGGACGAGACACCTGACTTTGCAAAGCTCGCCCAACAGATGGTGGATCATCGCCAGTTCGTTGTGGGCGAAGCTGGAACTCCGGTGGGAGTCGCCTTGCCACCTCAGGAGTGGTGCAGGATTCAGGACCAGAACCCTGATTGGGCTCTACTCAAACAATGGGTGAAACGGCAGCAGAAGCCTCCCGCCGATATACGGGCACGACTGTCTACTGGGACCTTGACCCTGCTCAGCCAGTGGGACCGGCTGATTCTGAGAGAAGGAGTGCTATACCGGAAGGTTCTCTTGTCACACATGCTGGAAGAATGTACACAAGTTGTAGTGCCTGAACAATTGGCCCGTGAGATGGTGGCTCAGGCCCACATTAGGAATGGACACTTCGGAATGGACAAGACCTTTCGGTGGGTTCAACAGTCTATCTATTGTCCGGGGCTCCGCAAGCTGGTTGAAGACGTCTGCCAGACCTGTCGCACCTGTGAACTACACAAGTCCTCCGAGCAGCGTGCACCTGTTCAGACAATTAGGACATCCAGACCCCTTGAGCTGTTGATGGTGGATTATCTGCTGGTTGGGACGGCGAGCAGTGGCTATCAGTATTGTCTAGTCATGGTGGATCACTTCACAAAATTCGCTGTCGCTGTCGCTACCAAAGACCAGACGGCTGAATCGGCTGCTCGGGCCATCTGTCGACAGTTCATCCATGTCTACGGGTGCCCGGAGAGGTTGCACTCCGACCAGGGGGCTTGTTTCGAGGGCCGAGTCATCGAAGAGCTGCACCAGATGTATGGGATCCAGAAGTCGAGGACCACTCCTTACCACCCACAAGGGAACGGTGCATGTGAACGCTTCAACCGGACCCTACTCCAGCTGATTCGCACCTTGGCCGATGATAAGAGAGACCAATGGCCTCAATTCCTTCCTGATTTAGTATGGGCCTACAACAACCAGGTCCACTCTGTGACTGGCTACACCCCACACACCCTTCTCTTTGGTCGCCCCGGAAAAGGGGTCCATGACCTGAACCTATTTCGCCCTGGAGTTGACGTCACAGACGTTTCCCGGCATAGTGATCACCTTGACTCTGAGATCAGTGACCCCCCTACACAACCCAGTTCTTTCCCCGGAGCGTTGACTGGAGTGGGGTGTAGAGACAGTGACAGGGTGGGGAACAACCGACCCTTGAGACGCACTGACCGCACCACTGCTGGGATCCCGCCCGGGCGGTCTTACAGGGACCAGTATGTATGGCCCACTTCTCAACCAACCCCTGTAACGTCTGCAGTCATCGCTGCCTGGGAACCGACGGTAGTTGACAGGGACTGCCAACCTTTAAGTGGGGGGGTATGTAATGGGGTCAGCAAGTCCGACTGCATCCTTTCTGTAGAAATGGCTTTGAATACTGTTCCAGCAATTGCCCACAAGGGGGCAGCGTCAGACTGTACAACGACAAACACAGAGTTGGGAAATTCCCCACAGGAACTAGTGTATGAAAGCCAGGAAGAAAAGACGCGGGAAGTGGTTGTTCAGCTCCGGAGCTCAGTGAGGAGAGACCTGCGTGAGGTCTCCCTGAAGAGAGGGCTCGTTTTGCCGCAAAAGTCAGGAAGAAATCACCCGGTGGAAACAGTTTCTGTCACTCCCGGTTTGCAGAACTTTGTTTTCTTCAGGGAGTTAATCGGACTGCCGAGCACCGCCATCTGAGGGTAATTGCAAGGACTGTGACCTGCTTTCTTCTGCCCGGCGTGCTCCGGAACCAAAAGACTACTTAGAATCCGTCACCTGCGGGGGAAGGAGAAAAAGAAGGAAAAGACCGAGGAGCTTCATTTCTTCAGCGCTGCACCAGGACCCATCACCGTGAGACTCCAGGCCTGCGACGTGGGAGCGGCATCTTCTTCCGGGATAGACTGGTACGTGTTTGTAGGGAAAGTTAGGGAAAGTTGCCGCCATTTTTTTGTTGTTGTTTTCCCTTCTGTGTTTTTCTTGCTGCATACCCGGAAGGAGTGAAAGTCCAGGGGCTTCCTTATACTCATGTGTGCAGATAGTTCAGTTGATTGTATTATAAATATGTTTCCTAGTAAAGAAATGTTACTACCGGTAAAATCTGAGTATGGGAATTTTGTTGGAATAGAGCATACACACACACCCGCGGCCTTACCTCCGGTCGCTTCACACCCATAAAGGTCTATGGGTGTGTGTGAAACATCAGGCTGAACTCAGATGTCATGTGAGCGCAGTCCGATTATCGCAGACACAAACAATGGAGAAATCAATCTCTCAGTCTTCTCCGCACCTGTGGTCTGACTCTCACATGTTAGAGAATCAGATCTTAGTGACTGAATATAAACAAAGAGGAGAAAGGGCTCCCTGTGTGAAAACTGTAGATAAAACTTAGTGGTCGGGTATAGTACCCACTCACCCTTTCACATTGTGCTGGACAGTCACAACGCTTATTCAAACCCTAATATTATCCTCCATATATACTCCTGTAATGAGGCGAGCAGCTCTGACTGTTTTTTGACTGAAAAGGACATGGAGACTGACATTACACAGGATGGTGCTGCCACCTTGTGGACAAGTGCTGAAATTGCTCGAGGGGCGGACACTGTAAAATCTGATGCCCTCCCACAAACACTGGTTGTACAGGAAAAAAGTGCGGGAAAAAGGACACTGAGCCACTGGAGCTGTATCAGAGCAGACCTGCCTCGGACTGCCCTCATCGCTGAAGTGTGAGGGATTGCCAGAACTGCTGCAGATGTGATACTGGATTCAAGGGACCTCCGGACCGTCTCCTTCCTCCATACCAAGAGACTGTATGCTAGTCCTCTGGTGAGAGGGCTGAATATTTCCCCATCTCTGCTCCTTGGAGTCGCCGCTGTTTACCCGGAGTCCAGGCCTGCTACGTGGGATCCCTCCCTCCTTGTGTTTTGGACTGGTAATGTAACCCATAGGGCAAGTCAGGGACAGAATTCTTGTTTATCATTGCTGGTTTTTTTTGTGTTCTGTGCCGTGTGTCCGAAGTTAGAGACCCGGATAGCAAACCCTGGTTATGTGTGCTGCTAAGCCAGCTGCGTGAGTCATTGAAATGTTTACCAGTAAAGAAATGTACCCTTGCATAAAATCTGAGCGTGGGGATTTTGTTGGCGCAGATTATGGGAACTCAGCCGCGGTCAGACCTGCGGCCACTTCATCTGGCGTAGTCGGCAGGATCTGTGACCAGCAAAATCCCCTCCCGGTGGTAGCTTATAGTCAGACAGCTCCTCCGGCGTCTATTGTAAATCAAGTGAGAAAGTTTAATGGACGGAATTACCCTGTACCTGAATGGGCGGAACAACTTAGGATAGTGGGGAAATGTATAATGTTGATCCTAAGACCTTAGCAGAAATGGCTATGCTGACGTTAGAGGGGGAGGCATGGACGACGGTCAGACTGGAGACGGTTAGGGGCCAGCGTACATTAGATGACTTGGTGCGGGTGCTAGAGAACACCTATGGGCCGACCAGATACCTGAGAACACTGCGCTACATGTTCTTCCAGCGTACACAGCTCGAGTGGGAGGACATTCCCCGATATGCGAACGCCCTCCAAGTACTGCTGGAACAAGCATGCAAAAATGGAGAAAATCTAGCTGGTACATCATCCCGCGACCTGGTGCTGAGGGACCAATTCGTAATAGGACTGAGAGATCCGTATCTCAACCGCTCATTGCAGGACTTACTCCGGATAAATCCAGCCCTTACATTTGCTGAGGTTAAACAAGAAGCCATAGAACGTTCTAGGGGACCTGTTACGGGAACAGAGACTTATACCGCTACTTGCAAATCCATGTACAGTACAAATACTCCGAACAGCGACACGGAGGAACTGAAGCAGATGGTGGCGGATTTACAGAAGCAGGTGCTGCAGCTCACATTAGACCAACAGGCGGATAGGCAAGTGAGACGACAACCTAGCCGGCCTATGGGGAAGTGCTGGACATGTGGTGACCCCCGTCACAGAGCAAACCGTTGCCCCCAGAACTCCTTCCAACCCGACCCGCAGCCGTTCCATCGAATGGACTCTCAAACACCCCAGCAAGCGGAGTTTCACTCGAAACAGCGGATGGAACCCCAGGCCTATCCACTAGAACCGCCAAGCCATGCCTCTCAACAGCGGGCACCTTTAAACTAGACACCCCGGCTGAGGAGGCTCACTCGACTGGGAAGACCACGGAGAAAAGGAGCCAACAAAGGAGCAAGCTTGCATCAAACAGCCCTACACTGAAAGTAATGCTAGAGGGGGTTGCCGTGCAAGGACTAATGGATACTGGATCCCAGGTGTCCACCATCTCAGAACAGTTTTACGAGAAATATCTACAACCACAGGCTGCTTATGACCCGAATACCGTCATCAAGATCAAAGCGGCCAATAATCTACCCATTCCAGTAACGGGAGTAGCTTGGATGAGCACCAAAATGTGTGGACAGGACCTCGGGAAGAGGGGGATAATCGTGGTCAAAGAAGGCTTCGGTTCGGACACGCCCATGATTATTGGGATGAACATCCTGAAAGACCTGGACCTGGTATTGTTTACCAAGCGGGGACCCAAGTACTGGCAGGAAGTTACCACACACGGGGCCACCCGCCGAGCATTCCGAAGAGTGGTTCGGGCCTGCAGCCTACAGCAAATGGCAGAGGAACAACGGCCCATAGCCACTATCACCGTGCCTCGCTACACTAGGATCACCTTACCGGCTGAAAAGGAGACAATTATTTCGCTACCCCTTAGCACCACAAGACCGCTTGAAGGTGTGGAGGTACTGATTGAGCCGCAAACCCCGAGGGAGGGAAAATTTAACCCATTAGTCGCTCTCACTCTGGCTGTCATGAGGAGGGGAAGGATCCCTGTCCGTCTGAGCAATACGGCTAGTATAGGCGTTGACCTAGAAGCGGGGACACAGCTCGCCAGAGTCTACGCCCTACCTACAGAGGTGAATCCCAGGGGCCCCTTCCAGTTTGCCCAATCGACAGAGGGAGACTGGACAGTGACTGTCTCCGCCATGGCCACCGCCACAGATGACACTGAAGCTGGAAAGGAGCTGCTAGAGAAGTGTCAGCTGGATACATCCCAATACTCTAAACAGGAAGTTTCACAGGTGGAAAAACTACTACAGGAACACCAGGCGTCCTTTGCCCGGCATGACACAGACTTTGGATGCACCACCAGTATCCAACACGAGATCCCTACGGGTAACGCTTCTCCTATCCGTGAGAGATACCGGCAGATACCACCCCAGCAATACCAAGAAGTGAAAAGCCTCCTGAATTCCATGCTCCATGCCGGAGTGGTACGAGAGAGCCAGAGCCCCTGGGCTGCATCGGTGGTAATAGTTAAAAAGAAAGACGGATCCCTGAGGTTCTGTGTGGACTACCGCCGCCTGAATGCTTGCACCACCCGGGACTCATACCCTTTGCCGAGGATCGAAGAATCCCTGACGGCTCTGAAGAAAGCCAAGTACTTTGTCTCCCTGGATCTGGCCAGCGGCTATTGGCAGGTACCCATGAGCGATAAGGACAGAGAAAAGACCGCTTTCGTCCTACCCATGGGCCTGTACGAGTTTGACAGGATGCCCTTCGGCCTGACAACGCGCCGGGAACTTTCCAGAGGCTGATGGAGCGCTGCTTGGGAGACTTCAATTTCGACTTCACCCTCATCTACCTTGATTACATTTTGGTCTATTCAGCCACGTTCGAAGAACATCTACAGAAGCTGGGCCGCGTGTTCCAGAGGCTAAGGGAACATGGCCTGAAGTTGAAACCCAGCAAGTGCCGTCTTCTACAGCAGGAGATTGGTTACCTGGGCCACAGGATCTCGGCCGAAGGTGTACAACCATCGCCGGAGAAAATAGCCGCTGTACGGGACTGGCCACAGCCCACAACTGTCAAGGAGGTCCGGGCTTTCCTGGGACTGGCAGGCTACTACCATCGGTTCATCAAGAACTTCGCCCGGCTTGCCGCACCACTGCATGATCTGCTTCAAGGGACCACCAACAGTCCCAGAGGATGCTGCATCAATTGGGGGCCTTCCCAAGAAGAGTCCTTCCAAGCTCTAAAGGGTGCCTTGACGTCGTCCCCCATCCTGGCATATGCAGATTACACCCTGCCCTTTCAATTACATACTGACGCCAGCCTACAGGGTCTGGGGGCAGTACTCTCACAGGTACAAGAAGGCAAGGAACGTGTTGTAGCCTATGCCAGTAGGTCCCTACATGAAGGTGAAAAGAATCCCACCAATTACAGTTCATTCCGGCTGGAGCTGTTGGCCTTGATGTGGGCAATGACTGAGAAATTTGCCGGATATCTGACGGGGGCAGAACTACTAGTCCTGACGAACAACAACCCGTTGGCCCACTTAGACAATGCGAAACTTGGGGCTATGGAGCAGCGATGGATGGCTCGGCTCTCCAAGTTTAACTACAAGATTAAATATAGAGCTGGGGCTGAAAATCAGAATGCGGACAGCCTGTCCAGAAGGACATCCCCCTCGCCCACTAAGGACCGGGACGAAAAGCTGGAAGGAGACGAGATGCCTGACTTCGCAAGATTAGCCCGGCAGATGATGGATTGCCGCCAGTATGCTGTGGATGAGGCTGGCACTCCAGTACAGTCCCCACTGTCCCCACAGGAATGGTGCAGAATCCAGGACCGGAATGCTGAATGTGCCCTACTTAAACAATGGGTGAAGCAGCAGCAGAAGCCGTCCTCTGACACGCGGTCACGACTGTCCACCAGTGCCCTGACCCTGCTCAGCCGCCAATGGGATCATCTGATTCTGAGAGAAGGAGTGCTATACCGGAGGATCTTCCTATCCCACATGCTGGAGGACTGCCTACAGGTTGTAGTGCCGGCCCAAATGGCCCGTGAGATGGTGGGAGAAGCACACAAGAGGAACGGTCACTTTGGAATAGACAAGACCTTCCGGTGGATCCAACAGTCCATCTACTGTCCGGGACTCCGCAAGCTGGTTGAAGATGTCTGCCAAGCCTGTCGCACCTGTCAGCTTTACAAGTCCGCTGAACAGCGTGCACCTGTCCAAACAGTTGAGACATCCCAGCCCATTGAGCTGTTGATGGTGGACTACCTGTCGATTAGGACGGCGAGTGGTGGCTACCAATACTGTCTGGTTATGGTAGACCATTTCACAAAATTCGCAGTTGCTGTTGCTATCAAAGATCAGACTGCCGAGTCAGCTGCGCGGGCCATCTGTCGACAGTTCATCCAGGTCTATGGGTGTCCGGAGAGGTTTCACTCTGATCAGGGGGCTTGTTTTGAAGGTCAAATTATCGAGGAGCTGCATCGGATGTATGGGATCCAGAAGTCCAGAACCACCCCTTACCACCCACAGGGGAATGGTGCATGTGAGCGCTTAAACCGGACTCTACTCCAGTTGATCCGCACCTTAGCCGATGACAAGAAAGACCAATGGCCCCAATTCCTCCCGGATCTAGTGTGGGCCTACAACAATCAAGTCCACTCTGTGACGGGTTTTACCCCACACACCCTTCTCTTTGGCCGCCCAGGAAAAGGGGTCCATGACCTAAACCTGACCAGTCCTGAAAAAGATACCGGCGGTACCTATCCATCCTGGCTACACACTCATCGTCAGAAGATGGAAACTGTATACCGACTGATAGGCCAACAAATCCGGGGCCAGAGACATGCTGACCCGCTCCCCGTACAGGAAGAACCCTTAGAAGTAGGACAGCTAGTCCTGGTTCGTATTAAGAAGCCTCAAGGAAAACTCCGAGCTAAGTGGGAAGCTGAAGTCTATCGGGTAGTTGAGCGCCCCTACCCTGATGGTCATGTGTACAGAGTCCGGGGCGAAGATAGCGGCAACTCTCGCACCTTGCACCGGAATATGTTGCGCCTCTGCCGATCCCAGCCTGACCCCCTGACCACAGTACCCGGTGAGGACGACACTGCTGACATGAATGACACCATTGACATTACTCAGCATAGTGACCTTGTTGACTACGGGACTGGTTACCCGTCTGCGCAGACTGGCTCTCCCTCTAGGGAACTGACGGAGGTAGAGAGTGTAACTGGTGATAGAGTGGAGGGAAATCAACCTCTGCGGCGTACTACCCGCACCACTGCCGGGGTTCCTCCTGGGCAGTCTTATAGGGACCAGTATGTATGGCCCGCTTCTCAGACTCCCTCTGCCACAGCCTCAGTCCTCGCTGATCTGGAACCTGTGAATGTTGACAGGGACTACCAACCTTTCAGTGGGGGGATATGTAATGAGGCGGGCAGCTCTGACTGTTTTTTGACTGAAAAGGACATGGAGACTGACATTACACAGGATGGTGCTGCCACCTTGTGGACAAGTGCTGAAATTGCTCGAGGGGCTGTCCGCCCCTCGAGCAATTTCAGCACTTGTCCACAAGGTGGCAGCACCATCCTGTGTAATGTCAGTCTCCATGTCCTTTTCAGTCAAAAAACAGTCAGAGCTGCTCGCCTCATTACATATCCCCCCACTGAAAGGTTGGTAGTCCCTGTCAACATTCCCTGTAAAATCTGATCCCCTCCCACAGACACTGGTTGTACAGGAAAAAAGTGCGGGAAAAAGGACACTGAGCCACTGGAGCTGTATCAGAGCAGACCTGCCTCGGACTGCCCTCATCGCTGAAGTGTGAGGGATTGCCAGAACTGCTGCAGATGTGATACTGGATTCAAGGGACCTCCGGACCGTCTCCTTCCTCCGTACCAAGAGACTGTATGCTAGTCCTCTGGTGAGAGGGCTGAAGATTTCCCCATCTCTGCTGCTTAGAGTCACCGCTGTTTACCCGGAGTCCAGGCCTGCTACGTGGGATCCCTCCCTCCTTGTGTTTTGGACTGGTAATGTAACCCATAGGGCAAGTCAGGGACAGAATTCTTGTTTATCATTGCTGTTTTTTTTGTGTTCTGTGCCGTGTGTCCGAAGTTAGAGACCCGGATAGCAAACTCTGATTATGTGTGCTGCTAAGCCAGATGCGTGTGTCATTGAGATGTTTACCAGTAAAGAAATGTACCCTTGCATAAAATCTGAGCGTGGGGATTTTGTTGGCGCAGATTATGGGAACTCAGCCGCGGTCAGACCTGCGGCCACTTCACTCCACTGATACGCCAGGTATTCTGATCAACCTACACCTTCTTCCTGCATGTTGAATCAATGGCATACACTCATATGCTGGGTAGTACCGTAATTCAGAACAGGGGGTAAGCCAGGAAAGGTGATTATCACCACCCAAATGGAACAGGATAATCAAATCCTCCGGTCTCAGGTTGAGCACACTTAAAAACCGCCGCCAGGTAGTGATCCAGGGTAGGATCCAAAGCAGGAGGTGAGACCAATAACAACCTCCAATACGCTCCACTGCAACTTTCTGCCCACGGTTAAGGCCTCTTTCACACATTTTTTACATGAGTCACAATCCATTTTGTGACTGATGCGACGGATCCATGTAAAAAACAGATCCATTGCACCACTTTTGAGAGACTGAGAGAGAGAGACTTTTTTGTGACCAGAAGTGAATTTACACCCTATCTGAGCATGCCCAGTAAGAAAAAACGGATCCGTCGCCTGATTCCGTCATTTGACGGATAACGACGGATCCAGCGCCCATAGGCTTCCATTCTACCAAACAATGGACGGCGACAGATCAAAAGTGTGGGGTCCCTCAGACAATTTTGTCTTTTCCATAAAAAATCATACTTTTATTTATAAAATGAGTTAATAATGAATAGAGAATATCGTCCAGACAGTGACGAGGTCAGAAATAATGATTTTTACATGTAATAATAATTTCCTCTTCACACTTTGCTTTTGGCACAGAACGCTCCTTTGCACAATTCCAGCTTTGCAGACCTTTGGCATTCGAACTGTTAATTTGTGGAGGTAATCTGGAGATATTTCACCCCATGCTTCTGTGCCGCCCCTGCAGCGGTCGAACCGCTCGGATACGGGGGTTGCTATGGCTCGAGGGTCTCCGGACCCGGGGGTTCGCGTCCACTCTAAATGCAAAGGGGCTATTTACAGGGGATAAGAGCTTGTGCCACCACCCATGGTTCGCGGCAAAGGGAGTACCGCCGTTGCTGATGGGAGTACCCGGAGGAGATGGAGCGGGGCAGCCAGATGACGTTCCCTCCACAGGTAGGGGAGGCTCAGGGACTCTGGATGGTGGAGGTGGTGTAGGGGAGCGTGGTGCAGATTGGAAGCAGGGGAGGACAGCGTACTCACTCAGGCAGTGTTGGTAGTGATGCGACCGCAAAGCAGACTCTGACACAAAGGGTAAGCCAAGTCTCTGGGTGCCGCTGCCACATCAGGGGAGCTCGTCCGGGAGTCCGCTTCCTTTGGTATTGCTGATGGTCTGTACCTTGCCTCCATGCACTGTACTTTAGTGTTCGTTGTGACCCCTATGCCTGAAGCTGTCGGGGTCCCGCTCCCCACTGTTAAGTAGTGAAGCTGTGCTCTCGATGGCTGACACTTGGGATTTCAGTGGGCTGCATAAGCTGGAAAGCCCTATCCCCCTCGTTGTGTTGATGCCTTCAATCTCTGAGCTCTTGGGGAAAGTCCATAAAGAAACTATCCTCCACAGGTTAATTATCAGGTTGCCTGAAGCTACTCCCTTATTTAGGGTCCAGTAACCCGCCGTGCTCGGTACCGGTTTGGTTACTAGGTACTCCAGTGCCTGCTGTTCCTCAAAACTAAGCCTGGCACCTTTCTCCAATACCCTGCGACCGGGTCTCCGACTCCTTCGGTCCCAGACCACCGTCTGTGACCTAGCCAAAAGTCCCCAGGGAGCTCCAACTCCCTCCAGCTCCTCACTCTCTGAGGGCTACCACTGAACTGACAAAGCTCTGCTCTCCACTTCCTCTCTCTGACTTCCTTCCTCCCATCAGTCTGCCTGAACCCTAGGCGAGTGGCCCTTTTCCAGCTAGACCACCCACTGGTGTGCCTGACAGGGTGTGGTGTGAGGTGTGACTAGGATTTGCATGATGATAGAGCAATACCAAAAGTTAGGATCTAAGAACCATGAGGGGTTGAGTCTGCACCAAATAAGAAAGACGTGCAGTACCCTGTGACACCCTGACTAGTTTAGGGGCGTCACATTCCCCCTTGGTTAAACGTAGCTCGTCCCCAAGCTACAGGACACCCAGAGGTTTATTTTTGTTTTAACTGAAAGAAAAGGAAAATAACATTTTTAATGTAACAATTTCTCATCCCACACAGGGGAGGCACATCACTTAAACGTTGCATAAAACTTTCAGAGTTCATATTTATAAGAACCATGGGAACGCTACCGGTTGTAGCAGTAGTCTGTGGCTCAGTCTGCTCCGCTGCAGCCCCTTCCTGCAACAGTCCATTTACATTGTCCCTCTCCCTTCAACCCGTCACCCAAACAACCCGTATCCCCCGGTTCCTTGTGACGGCGTTGAAGTCCTGGAGGTGTAAAAGACGACTCTGGTGGGCGCACGAGGCGCAATTATATACAATAGCACAAGTTAGTGCTGGCTGCTGCCAGTCCCACAGCCATGGTCCATATTAATTAGCAACAAATATAGAACAGGGTCCATGCACTAGGTGCAAACTGTAAATCAGGTGAGGTAGTCAGGTAATTGGCATTTTTCAAGCATTGGTAATCAATCAACATTTTCAACATTAGCAGCATAAAAACTTAAACTTTAACTTTATACATGGGTGTCACAAACCACCGGGAGGGTCACTCAGAAATCCCCCGCGCTGGCTACCAGTACGTCACAATCGGGGGGTAACAAGTGGGGGTCACCCCTCCTTTATACCTCCCGACCGACAGACAGAGCACGTGATGCGCTCTCTAGCGCCCCTCTTATAGTCAGGCCAATTATGGAATTGCCCGACGATAAGCAAGGAGGCCGCTATACTACTTATGCCGATTATTGAAGGGTCCCCAGTGAGAGTAGGGTATATATTCCCCCGACCTCCGCGGGCGGAATATATAAAACCTCCCCGGATCTCACTGGCCTCCCCACAATAATCCTTGGCACAACTCGCTGCCACCAACCGCTTCACGGTAACTATTAGCCGAACACACAGACGTGGGATTCAAGATCGAGATAACAGAACAGCCCAAGATTAATTATATAATTTAATCAGCCTAAAGCACACTAGAAACTACAATATATACAATAGGGAATCTACAGAATATACATATGTCAGAGTACAGTTACAGATAAAGCATGGTTTACAAACAGGTATGCAATTCAATCAGTTACCTTGTGCGTCTGGCCACAGGGGGGCGCTGTAGACCAGGTTTCCAGGAACTCCCACAGATGTTTCCTGCACGTGACCCCCAGCGAAAGAACACTGGAAAATGGCCGAAGTAGGGTTATCAACCTGGGCAAATCCAGGTCCCCTCCTACCTTCGTGACCTCAGAGGGAGCACTGCTCCACCCCTGGCTGGAGTTATGGACAAAATCCACAACATGGAATATGGCCATAACTTGGCCTGGGAGCGTCGTAGGCGGACGCCAATGCTCTCATTGTGACAGTTATGAATTTAGCTACAGAATGAGAGGTTTCATGACTTGTCTACTAGTTCCACATTGGCTGATATCACGCCTGGGGTATTTCCCAAGCTCCCGCTCCCATAAAAAAGGTGTGCCAGCATCGTCCGCATGCGAAAACACCATTTTTATGGTTGCCGTATTTATCGGAAATATGGCTTGCGAGATATGAACCATTTTTTACTGGAGTCGTTCTGTCTGGCTAGTTCCAGAGCCTTATAATGAGATACAACTCTTGTTACAGGGTGACGGCAGGGAGTCATCCTGTGTCCTTTGTTCCCACATCACCTAATTTCCATATCACAGGAGATGGCCATGGGATGGGTTGCTAAACAAGTTGTGTGAAGGAAAGGGGGGTGACACCAGGAGAGGGCTTCCTGACATAACTTGAATATCATGATTTATCGTCATATCTCCGGATTTACCTCACACCTCCCCCCTTTTGAGGGCGCTAGGGGGCAGCACACTCCGGTGTTCCCCCGTGCGCCCGTCCGCGACCTCTCCTTGTCGGGACAGCCCGTCTGCGTTACCGTGGTCACGGCCCCTTTTGTGGCGAATGGTGAAGTTGTATTGCTGGAGCGCAAGGCTCCATCGCAACAGTCGCCCATTCGTCCCAGAGACGGTGTGCAACCAGCTGAGGGGGTTGTGGTCCGTCTCCACGATGAAGTGGCGCCCGTATAGATAGGGTTGCAGACGCTGCAGGGCCCACACTATGGCCAGGCACTCCTTCTCCATTGTGGAATAGGCCACTTCCCTCGGTAACAGCTTCCTGCTCAGGTACAAGACTGGGTGCTCTTGGCTCGCAGAGTCCACCTGGCTGAGCACCGCACCGAGGCCGAAGTCACTGGCGTCGGTCTGTACTACAAACGGCCGCGTGAAGTCGGCTGCCTGTAGCACGGGCGGGCTGGACAGGGCGTCCTTTAGGGCCCGGAAGGCTGTCTCGCAGTCCATTGTCCAATCGACTGCAGAGGGCAGCTTCTTCTTGGTGAGGTCCGTCAGGGGCTTTGCCAGGCTACTATAGCATGGAACAAACCTCCTATAGTACCCAGCGGTCCCCAAGAAGGACATCACCTGCTTCTTGGTCCTGGGGGTGGGCCAGGATGCGATGGCCTCCACTTTCTCAGGCTCGGGCTTCAGTGTTCCCCCGCCTACCCGGTGACCGAGGTACTGGACCTCGCTCATGGCCAGCTGACACTTGCCCGGCTTGATGGTCAAACCTGCCCGGTGGACCCGCCTGAGCACCTGTGCTAGATGCTCTAGGTGATCTTCCCAGGTGGGACTGAAGACGGCAATGTCATCCAGGTACGCGGCCGCGTACCCTTCAAGTCCCTTGAGCAGGGTGTTGACCATCCGCTGGAAAGTGGCAGGGGCATTCCTCATCCCGAATGGCATCACCGTGGACTCGTACAGTCCAAATGGGGTAATAAAGGCAGAGCGTTCCCTGGCCTTGCGAGTCAGGGGGATCTGCCAATATCCCCGGCTCAGGTCCATGATGGTCAGGTACTGAGCCCCGGCCAACTGATCGAGCAGGTCATCGATGCGTGGCATTGGGTACGCATCGGCGACCGTGACAGCATTGAGCCCCCTGTAGTCCACGCAGAACCGAGTGGTTCGGTCCTTCTTAGGGACGAGGACTACAGGCGAGGCCCAAGCGCTGTTGGATGCCTGGATCACCCCCAGCTTCAGCATCTCGTCAATCTCCTGGCGCATGTGTTGCTGCACCTCCAGGGAGACCCGATATGCTGAACGCCGGATCGGGGGATGATCCCCAGTGTCCACGTGATGGACAGCCAAGTCAGTCCTTCCGGGCTGGTTGGTAAACAACCCCCGGAAGGGGTGTAGGGTGGCCCACAGCTGGGACCGTTGGTCCTCCAAGAGCTGGTGGCCAACCTCCACATCCTCAATGGATCCGCCTGCCCTAACCTGGGCTAGCATATCCAAGAGGGTTTCCGCTTCTCCCTCCTCGGGCAGGTTGCACACGGGGAGCGCACATGCCTCCCGCTCATGATGTGCCTTCATCATGTTCACATGGAAGGGCTTCCGCCTTCCACGGGCAGGGTCCAGGGTGACCAGGTACGTCACAGGGTTGAGCTGCTGGTACACGAGGTATGGGCCTTCCCAGGCTGCCTGAAGCTTGTCCTGTGGTACGGGGACCAGTACCCACACCTTTTGACCCACTTGGTAGGTCCTCTCACAAGCGTTCTGGTCGTACCAACGCTTCTGATCGGCCTGGGCTTGAGCCATATTGTCGTGTACCAGTTGCGTCAAGGCCTGCATTTTGTCCCGGAAGCGCATGACATACTCGATAACCGACACTCCAGGGGTGGCCAAATCCCCTTCCCAAGCCTCTTTCACCAGAGCCAGGGGGCCCCGCACACGTCGCCCGTACAGGAGCTCAAACGGTGAGAATCCTGTTGAGGCCTGTGGAACCTCCCGGTAAGCAAATAACAGGTGTGGGAGATACCGCTTCCAGTCACGCCCATGGGAGTCGACCAACATCTTAAGCATCTGCTTTAAGGTGCCATTGAACCGCTCGCACAGGCCATTAGTCTGTGGATGGTACGGGCTGGCCACCAGATGTCGCACCTGGACCTGCTTACAGAGGGCCTCCATCAGCTGGGACATGAATTGGGTCCCCCGGTCAGTGAGCATTTCCTGGGGAAAACCTACTCGGGAGAAAATCTCCAGCAATGCGGTGGCCACCTTGTCAGCCCGAATGGACGACAAGGCCACTGCTTCTGGGTACCGGGTGGCATAGTCCACTACCGTCAGTATGAAGCGTTTCCCGGAGCTGCTGGGGATGGCCAGCGGGCCGACCAGATCCACAGCCACCCTCCTGAGAGGCTCATCGATGATTGGCAGAGATACTAGTGGGGCTTTGGGGTGTGGCCCCGCCTTCCCCACTCTCTGACAGGTTTCACACGAACGGCAGTAGGCAGCCACATCGGCCCCCATTTTTGGCCAGTAGAAATGCTGGTTTAACCTGGCCTTGGTCTTAGCGATCCCTAGGTGTCCGGCCATCGGAATCTCATGTGCGATCCGCAACAACTCCGTCCGGAACGGATAGGGTACCACCAACTGTCGGTCCCTGGGCCACGCCTCCGGTGAACCCTGCTGGACCGTGGCCCGGTACAGCCGTCCTTGGTCCCAGACCACTCGCTCCGGGTCCGAGTCCGAGGGAGGCTGGGCCGCCTGCTCCTTAAGAGCTTTCAGGCTGTCGTCAGCTTCTAACGCTGCCTGAAACCCCTGACTAGATGTGGCCAGAATCGACGAGACTGTCACATCTTCGGTCAGTACCCCGGGACCTGTGTCCTGGCCTCCACCTGACTCGGCTGCCACTTGGTCAGAAGGGGAAGAGCTATCGGACCTCCGGGAGGCCCCTTGGCTTCCAGCACTCCCACTGCGGGTGACAGCGGCCACAGCCGCTGCGACCGTGGGTCGTGCCTGCTCCTCCTCCGTTCCTGACCAAGTCGCCGGTTCAGGCAGACCTACCTGGCTTCCTGACACCCCGGTTGTGGGGGAACCATGCACCGAGATCTTACCTGGGAGCACTTCCGCTCCTGGACCGGCCCCAATCTCACCTGCCTGTTCCCCTCCTGCAGCAACAGAACCCCGCTGTGAAATCTCTGGGGACCCCACATTTGCTGTGGTAGCCCCCACCCCACACACTGGTCCTCCCCCTGCAGCACCCTGCTCTCTGCTTATCCCTGCAGAGGGCAACAGATCCCAGCTCACAGGCTGATTACTTGTAGAGGCATTGTCACACCTTTCTCTGACCCCCTCCCCTGTCACAGCTGCAGCTGTGTGTGTGTCTATGGTGTCTATGCAAGCAGAAATATCAGAGTTCACTCCCTCCTCCCTTACATCATTCATAGATAACACATTAACATTGTCCGGAGGCATGTCAGTACTGGCTGAAGGTTCAGCCCTTGGTTGGGGCCCAAACTGGGAGGTTATCTGCCCCAAATCTGTCCCAAGTAGCACGTTTGCGGGGATCCGATCAGTTACCCCCACCTCCCTCACCCCTCGCCCTGCGCCCCAGTCCACATAAATGTCAGCAACAGGCAGCGCCGGGTCAATGCCTCCAATCCCGGAGACAGCGAGGGTTTTTCCAGGGATCAAGTCTTGGGGGGACACCATCTCAGGCCGCACCAGAGTCACCTCCGAGGCGCTGTCTCGCAGTCCTATGGTCACAGACCGGCCGACGGTGACAGGTTGGAAGCTGTCCAGGGACCTACCACCACCCCCACCCACACAATACACCTTGGGCGGCCCTTGGGACGGGGACGGAGCCGGGGCCTTGGGACGCTGAGGGCACATGGCCTTGAAGTGTCCAGGTAGGTTGCACTGGTGGCACCGTCTTGGTTCTGCCACGGGCCTGGAGAGGGGAGTTGAGGGGGACACCCCCTGCAGTCTAGGGGCAGGTGGGGCAGTCGCAGAGTTCATCTTACCCCCTCTCCAGGTGCTGCTGGTGGCTGCTCTCCTGGCTTCAGGAGCCCGATTGTTGGTGTAGTCATCGGCCAGGGCAGCTGTAGCCGTGGACCCCTTTGGCTTCTGGTCTCGGATGAACTGGCGGAGATCCTCAGGGCAGTTCCACAAGAGTTGCTCCGTGATGAACAAGTCCAGGATCTCCGGTCCGGTGGAAAGCTGCAGGCCTTGGGTCCAGTGGTCGGCAGCTCGGGCAAGTGCCCGCCGGTGGTCAGCCCAGGAGTCCTTTGGTCCCTTCTGCAGGGTCCGGAACTTCTTGCGGTAGGACTCCGGAGTGAGGTTGTACTGTTGGATCAGGGCCCGCTTGATGGTGTCGTAGCCCTGATCTGCCTCAGCAGGCAAGTCCCCAAGGATTTCCAGGGCCTTACCCCTTAAACGGGGGGTCAGGTATTTGGCCCACTGGTCCTTGTCCAGATGGAGCTGCAAGCAAGTCCGTTCAAAAGCAGTCAAGAAAGAGTCCAAGTCTCCATCCTTCTCCAGCACTGGGAAGTCCTCAACACGGACCTTTGGAAGTTTGGTGTCTCGAAGGTCACATGTGGCTGATGAGGGCCGGAGCTGAGCTAGCTGCAGCTGGTAGTCACGGTCTGCCTGTCGCTCTCGCTCTTCACGCGCTGCCTGCCGCTCTCGCTCCGCAGCCTCACGCTCTGCGTGCCGCTCCGCAGCCTCAGCGTCACGCGCTGCCTGCCGCTCTGCCCTGCGCTCTGCCAGGAGTTCCTTGTAGCCCTTCTGGTCTCCAGCCTGGAGAAGGGCCATAGCCATTTGAAGAAGGCTATCCGAGCCTCCCAGGCTCGGTGGAATGGCACGTGGTGATCTGCGGCACGCTGCAGAGCTAGGCGATTCACTGTCCCTTTCAGAGCGGAGGGCTGGCATCTGGCTCGTTGAGGAACCTTGGGTGAGCTCCTCCTCATCTTGTCCAGCAGTGCCAGGTTGCGCAATGTCCTCGGCAGAACGGTTTTCTGGCGTCGAGCTCCTGGAGGACTCGTGGGCAACCTCCTCATTGCTGTCCACAGCACCGTCCTCCCTCTCTTCGGCTCCTGCCTTAGCATTGGCCAGTTGCATAGCTCTGCTCCTGGTGCCATCAGCCATTCTTGCAGACTTTTGGTCACTGACACAGAACTGACACCTGATGCCTCCACACACCTTACAGTATCTGCACTCTGACACTCTAGTGTTGAGCTAGTCTGAAGACCCCAGCAGCCACAGGCCGCTATACTACTTATGCCGATTATTGAAGGGTCCCCAGTGAGAGTAGGGTATATATTCCCCCGACCTCCGTGGGCGGAATATATAAAACCTCCCCGGATCTCACTGGCCTCCCCACAATAATCCTTGGCACAACTCGCTGCCACCAACCGCTTCACGGTAACTATTAGCCGAACACACAGACGTGGGATTCAAGATCGAGATAACAGAACAGCCCAAGATTAATTATATAATTTAATCAGCCTAAAGCACACTAGAAACTACAATATATACAATAGGGAATCTACAGAATATACATATGTCAGAGTACAGTTACAGATAAAGCATGGTTTACAAACAGGTATGCAATTCAATCAGTTACCTTGTGCGTCTGGCCACAGGGGGGCGCTGTAGACCAGGTTTCCAGGAACTCCCACAGATGTTTCCTGCACGTGACCCCCAGCGAAAGAACACTGGAAAATGGCCGAAGTAGGGTTATCAACCTGGGCAAATCCAGGTCCCCTCCTACCTTCGTGACCTCAGAGGGAGCACTGCTCCACCCCTGGCTGGAGTTATGGACAAAATCCACAACATGGAATATGGCCATAACTTGGCCTGGGAGCGTCGTAGGCGGACGCCAATGCTCTCATTGTGACAGTTATGAATTTAGCTACAGAATGAGAGGTTTCATGACTTGTCTACTAGTTCCACATTGGCTGATATCACGCCTGGGGTATTTCCCAAGCTCCCGCTCCCATAAAAAAGGTGTGCCAGCATCGTCCGCATGCGAAAACACCATTTTTATGGTTGCCGTATTTATCGGAAATATGGCTTGCGAGATATGAACCATTTTTTACTGGAGTCGTTCTGTCTGGCTAGTTCCAGAGCCTTATAATGAGATACAACTCTTGTTACAGGGTGACGGCAGGGAGTCATCCTGTGTCCTTTGTTCCCACATCACCTAATTTCCATATCACAGGAGATGGCCATGGGATGGGTTGCTAAACAAGTTGTGTGAAGGAAAGGGGGGGTGACACCAGGAGAGGGCTTCCTGACATAACTTGAATATCATGATTTATCGTCATATCTCCGGATTTACCTCACAATGGGGTAGTCGGGTGTCGCTACCATTACTGCTGGTAATTCACTGTAGAGGCTGGCATGACCTTTTCATCAATCATGACATGCCGCTTTACCTCCAGGGCATACCAGCCCCGCTCTCCACAGTGCCGGCAATAAGACACCATGTCTCCTGGCTCTAGGTTACGACCCGGGTGTCCATTTGGGAGGTGTTCCTCCAGGTCTCTCCAGTAGACGAACACCCCAGCTGTGAAGCCTGCTTCTGCAATAAACCCCCATCCTTTAACGGGGTCGAATCGCTCCACTAGGCCACGGTACCGCGGTCCTCTAACCCGATCATGGCGTTCCTTAAGTGCAGTTTCTCTTTGTTGGTGCAGGCAGCAATCTCCCGTCGTCGCTGTTCTCTCGTGGTGATTTCTAGATGCAGCTTTTGCGGCTGTCTTTCCCAATAGGGGGCGTCGGCGTCCGGCCTCGTCTCCCCTACAGGTACTGGGTGCAAATGGACTCCTGCAGCCATGGCGGCCACCGGGATGCCATGCGGCGGTGGAGCTGGCATCTCCACAGGCTCCGCCTCTGCTGCGGTGGGTACAGAAACCGGCTGTTTTGCAGCCAAGATTGCAGAGTCCGGGTGCTCTGTACCGAGGTCCGGGCCCGGTGAAGCGGCCGGGTCTGGTCAGGCCGATGCTGGGACTAGATGCGTCGCAGCCTGTTCTGGTCTGGCCGGTGGTGAGGCTGGAGGCGTTTCAGCCTGCGCTCTGTAATCTGGGGCTGGAAGTTCTGCTGCCGGTGTTGGGGGTAGCGGCTCGGCATCCGCCGAGGGCGAGGGTGGCGATGGCTGGGTGCTTGCAGTAGGTAGGCCGGGTCAACCGGGACTGGGTAGCTGCTTACCCGCTCCGCACATGGGACCTCCATCTCACGGGCCTGCAATGCCATAGCCAGACTCCTCATCTCTTCCCTCCAATGGTCCAGGATGTAGAGGAACTGCGTCCACATCCTCCTGTAGAGTTGCTCGGTCTCTTGTTCAATCCAGGTCATGGTCCCAGGAGCAGTGCGCTCCTGTGACCAGTCCCTTGCTGCTGCCATCTTGCGTCTGTGGTGTCCAAGAACTTTATGGGCAGAGTCCTGGCTTTCCTGCTCCCCTTCCGCTGCTACATCCCGTCATGCCCCCTCTGCTTTCGACAGGCAGCTCTCCAGCTTCCGGCTGCGCTCTCTGTATGAGGGGCGGAGCTTCAGTTTTGCGCGCTTTTGGTCAGGAAGATGGCGTTTAGGCGCCAAAGATGGCAGAAAATAGCAGGAATGGAATTTTGACACCACAGCTTGGATTTTCAAGGCGCACGTCACCCAGGTTAGTGGGCCCATTCCGAATCCTGTTTGTGACGCCAGAAATTTGAGGTGTGCCGACCCTACAGCGGTCGAACCGCTCAGATCCGGGGGTTGCTGTGGCTCTAGGGTCTCCGGACCTGGGGGCTCGTGGCCACTTCAAATGCAAAGGTGGTATTTACAGTGAATAAGAGTTTGCGACGCCACCTGTGGTTCGCAGCAAGAGGAGTACCGCCGCTGCCGATGGGAGAACCCGGGGGAGATGAAGTGGGGCAGCCAGATGACGTTCCCTCCACGGGTAGGGGAGGCCCCGGGACTCTGGATGATGGAGGTGGTGTAGGGGAGCGTGGTGCAGATTGGAAGCAGGGGAGAACAGCGTACTCACTCAGGCAGTGTTGGTAGTGATGTGACCGCAAAGCAGACTCTGACACAAAGGGTAAAAAAATTCTCTGGGTGCTGCTGCAAAATCAGGGGAGTCCGTCCAGGAGTCCGCTCCCTTTCGCATTACTGATGATCTGTACCTTGCCTCCATGCACTGTATTTTAGTGTTCATTGTGACCCCTATGCTTGAAGCTGTCGGGGTCCTCCTTCCCCACTGTTAAGTAGTGAAGCTGTGCTTGCGATGGCTGACACTTGGGATTTCAGTGGGCCGCATAAGCTGGAAAGCCCTATCCCCCTCATTTTATTGGTGCCTTCGATTTTTGAGCTCTTGGGGAAAGTCCATAAAGAAACTATCCTCCACAGGTTAATTATCAGGTTGCGTGAAGCTACTCCCTGATCTAGGGTCCAGTAACCCGCCGTGCTTGGTACCGGTTCGGTTACTAGGTACTCCAGTGCCCGCCGTTCCCCGAAACAAAGCCTGGCACCTTTCTCCAATACCCTGCGACCGGGTCTCCGACTCCTTCGGTCCCAGACCACTGTCTGTGACCTAGCCAAAAGTCCCCAGGGAGCTCCAACTCCCTCTAGCTCCTCACTCTCTGAGGGCTACCACTGAACTGACTAAGCTCTGCTCTCCACTTCCTCTCTCTGACTTTCTCTCTCCCACTAGTCTGCCTGACCCTTACGCGAGTGGCCCCTTTCCAGCTAGATCACCCACTGGTGTGCCTGACAGGGAGTGGTGTGAGGTGTGACTAGGATTTGCATGCTGATGGAGCAATACCAAAAGTTAGGAACCCAGAACCATAATGGGTTGAGTTCTGCACCAGACAAGAAAGACGTGCAGTACCCTGTGACACCCTGACTAGTTCAGGGGCGTCACACTTACCCCCCTCCCACAAGTTGGATTGGCTTGGCACTTTTTGCGCACCATACGGTCAAGCTGCTCCCACAACAGCTCAATAGGGTTGAGATCTGGTGACTGGGCCACTCCATTACAGATAGCATACCAGCTGCCTGCTTCTTCCCTAAATAGTTCATGCATAATTTGGAGGTATGCTTTCAGTCATTGTCCTGTTGTAGGATGAAATTGGCTCCAATCAAGCGCTGTCCACGGGGCATGGCATGGCATTGCAGAATGGAGTGATAGCCTTCCTTATTCAAAACCCCCCTTTACCTTGTACAAATCTCCAACTTTACCAACACTAAAGCAACCCCAGACCATCACATTACCTCCACCATGCTTGACAGATTGCGACAGGCACTCTTCCAGTATCTTTTCAGAAGTTCTACGTCTCACAAATGTTCTTCTGTGTGATCCAAACACCTCAAACTTCGATTTGTCTGTCCATAACACTTTTTTCCAATCTTTTTCTGTACAAAGTCTGTTTTCTTTTGTACATATTAATCTTTTCCTTTTATTAGCCAGTCTCAGTTATGGCTTTTTCTTTGACACTCTGCCCTGAAGGCCGGCATCCCGGAGTCGCCTCTTCACTGTAGACGGTGACACTGGCGTTTTGTGGGTACTATTTAATGAAGCTGGATTTCTCACACTAGAGACTGTAATGTACTTGTCTTGTTGCTCAGTTGTGCAGCGCGGCCTCCCACTTCTCTCTCTACTCTGGTTACAGCCTGTTTGTGCTCTCCTCTGAAGGGAGTAGTACGCACCGTTGTAGAAAATCTTCTGTTTCTGGGCAATTTCTCGCATGGAATATCCTTCATTTCTAAGAACAAGAATAGACTGTCGAGTTTCACATGAAAGTTCTCTTTTTCTGGCCTTTTTGAGAGTTTAATGGAACCAGCAAATGTAATGCTCCAGATTCTCAACTAGCTCAAAGGAAGGTCAGTTTTATAGCTTCTCTAATCAGCAAACTGTTTTCAACTGTGGTAACATACTTGCACAAGGGTTTTCAAAGGATTTCTAAATATTCATTATCCTTCTAAGGCCTCTGCCACACTCACGTTAAAAAAACGTACGTGTGACGATGTCCGTTTTTGTAGTCCGTGTTCCGCTTTTGGAGTCCGTTTTTCCTCTCCGTGTAGTGTCCGTGTGCATTACGTGTGTGTTACGTGTGTACGTCTGTGCGTTTTTCTGTGCGTGTAATACGTCAGTGTGTGTTCCGTATACTTTCCGTATCTTGTCCGTTTTTCACATCATCAAATTAGGTTAATGATTATTTGTTGGGAATAATGACACATAGGTGGATTTGATTAACACATTCTTATAATTATCCACAATAAATTAACCTGTTGGTCTTTTTACTTGGATATCCAATGTATATATATATATATATATATACTACAACCATGCCATTATCCACGGAGGCCTTAGTTTTTTTATGTGGGATTTTGTAGGGTATCTTGGCCACCTGCAAGTATTTAAATTTGTAACAAACTTCATTTGAGCCACACGGACATGGACTGCACGGATAGCACACGGACATCATCCGTATCATGTACGTGTCAACACGGACATGTCAGTGCTTTTTCTAAACAGACACACATACGCACGTGTAATTTGCCTCACCGCCTTGTGAGAAGCCGGGCCTACTACCTCAGAGGATGTTCAGGTCACGGTGGCTCCGATGGCTCCAGCAAATCCCTAGGTTAGGTGGCAAATTATAAAGAGAAAAATAACAGAGATAGGAGACTATGTGTTGTGGTGATATCTGCCAGATATAAGGCCGCTGAAGGAAGACAGACACCAAGAATTCTGTAAAAACGTAAATGAGGAACTTTACTGAAATCTTGTAGCCAACCTTTAGTCAATCAAAGTTGTTTTTCCATTTCCAATACACAGTCATTTCATAGCAATAAATAAAGAGATCTCTTACACAGTGGACTAGTTCAAGTGCTTTTCCTATCCCGGCCTTGGGAAGATGGATGTCACTACCTATTGGATTAACTGCGTTTTTCAGTACTCTGTTGTTGCAGAAACGGGGGGGCTCCGAATAGGGTGATAATTACACTCCCCGCATATCTCAATGGAGGTCTCTTTTTTTTTCTGCATCACAGCAACTCAACCGCATCTAACCGGTTTTTCTTTTTACTGCCTCCTCAAGCTCCGCCCCCAACAGCCACTTCCTTGCTTTCAAATCAATTGCAATACCAAAGCAAGGCAGTAGAGGGCAGCGCAACGCTAAATAATTTACCTCCTCCCAAGGTGGGGAATAGGTGTCACAAATGTAATCACATAGATAATACAGAACACACATTAGTAGTGGCTTTTCTGGTCACTACACACGGAACGTACACACGCTCCGTGCAAAAATACTGATGTGCGGCTTTTAACATGAAAATAAATTATTCAACGTAAGCACGTGTCTCCGGTACATGCAAAAAATGGAAAACATGGACCGGAGGCACGGATGTGTGATGGAGGCTGTCACAAACCACCGGGGGGGTCACTCAGAAATCCCCCGCGCTGGCTACCAGTACGTCACAATCGGGGGGTAACAAGTGGGGGTCACCCCTCCTTTATACCTCCCGACCGACAGACAGAGCACGTGACGCGCTCTCTAGCGCCCCTCTTATAGTCAGGCCAATTATGGAATTGCCCGACCATAAGCAAGGAGGCCGCTATACTACTTATGCCGATTATTGAAGGGTCCCCGGTGAGAGTAAGGTATATATTCCCCCGACCTCCGCGGGCGGAATATATAAAATCTCCCCGAATCTCACTGGCCTCCCCACAATAATCCTTGGCACAATTCGCTGCCACCAACCGATTTACGGTAACTATTAGCCGAACACACAGACGTGGGATTCAAGATCGAGATAACAGAACAGCCCAAGATTAATTATATAATTTAATCAGCCTAAAGCACACTAGAAACTACAATATATACAATAGGGAATCTACAGAATATACATATGTCAGAGTACAGTTACAATCAAAGCATGGGTTACAAACAGGCATACACAGTTCCAGCAGTTACCTTGTTGCGTCTGGCCACAGGGGGGCGCTGTACCCAGGTTTCTAGGATCCTTCCCACAGATGTTTCATACACGTGCCCCCAGCGAAAAGAACCCTGGAAAATGGCCGAAGTAGGGTTATCAACCTGGGCAGATCCAGGTCCCCTCCTACCTTAGTGACCTCAGAGGGAGCACTGCTCCACCCCTGGCTTGAGTTATGGACAATCCACAACATGGAATATGGGCCATAACTTTGCCTGGGAGCGTCGTAGGCGGACGCCAATGCTCTCATTGTGACAGTTATGAATTTAGCTACAGAACGAGGGGACTCATGACCTGTCTGCCAGTTCCCCATTGGCTGATATCACGCCTGGGGCATTTCCCAATGTCCTGCTCCCATAAAAAGGGTGTGCCGGCATCGTCCGCATGCGGAGACACCATTTTTATGGTTGCCATATTTATCGGAAATATGGCTTGCGAGATATGAACCATTTTTTACTGGAGTCGTTCTGTCTGGCTATTTCCATAGCCTTGCTAACTAGCTAGCAGCCCCCACTACAGGGTCACGGCAGGGAGTCATCCTGTGTCCATTGTCCCTAAGCCACCTAATTTCCATATCACAGGACATGGCCATGGAGGTGTAAGTGGAACACTGAGAACAAGAAGGGAGGGGGCACTGCCAGGGAGTGATGAGGGATTATGACTGGAGTCATAATTCATCTTCATATCCCGGGATTTGCCTCACACCTCCCCCCTTTTGAGGGCGCTAGGGGGCAGCACACTCCGGTGTTCCCCCGTGCGCCCGTCCGCGACCTCTCCTTGTCGGGACAGCCCGTCTGCGTTACCGTGGTCACGGCCCCTTTTGTGGCGAATGGTGAAGTTGTATTGCTGGAGCGCAAGGCTCCATCGCAACAATCGCCCATTCGTCCCAGAGACGGTGTGCAACCAGCTGAGGGGATTGTGGTCCGTCTCCACGATGAAGTGGCGCCCGTATAGATAGGGTTGCAGACGCTGCAGGGCCCACACTATGGCCAGGCACTCCTTCTCCATCGTGGAATAGGCAACTTCCCTTGGTAACAGCTTCCTGCTCAGGTACAAGACTGGGTGCTCTTGGCTCGCAGAGTCCACCTGGCTGAGCACCGCACCGAGGCCGAAGTCACTGGCGTCGGTCTGTACTACAAACGGCCGCGTGAAGTCGGCTGCCTGTAGCACGGGCGGGCTGGACAGGGCGTCCTTTAGGGCCCGGAAGGCTGTCTCGCAGTCCATTGTCCAATCGACTGCAGAGGGCAGCTTCTTCTTGGTGAGGTCCGTCAGGGGCTTTGCCAGGCTACTATAGCATGGAACAAACCTCCTATAGTACCCAGCGGTCCCCAAGAAGGACATCACCTGCTTCTTGGTCCTGGGGGTGGGCCAGGATGCGATGGCCTCCACTTTCTCAGGCTCGGGCTTCAGTGTTCCCCCGCCTACCCGGTGACCGAGGTACTGGACCTCGCTCATGGCCAGCTGACACTTGCCCGGCTTGATGGTCAAACCTGCCCGGTGGACCCGCCTGAGCACCTGTGCTAGATGCTCTAGGTGATCTTCCCAGGTGGGACTGAAGACGGCAATGTCATCCAGGTACGCGGCCGCGTACCCTTCAAGTCCCTTGAGCAGGGTGTTGACCATCCGCTGGAAAGTGGCAGGGGCATTCCTCATCCCGAATGGCATCACCGTGGACTCGTACAGTCCAAATGGGGTAATAAAGGCAGAGCGTTCCCTGGCCTTGCGAGTCAGGGGGATCTGCCAATATCCCCGGCTCAGATCCATGATGGTCAGGTACTGAGCCCCGGCCAACTGATCGAGCAGGTCATCGATGCGTGGCATTGGGTACGCATCGGCGACCGTGACCGCATTGAGCCCCCTGTAGTCCACGCCGAACCGAGTGGTTCGGTCCTTCTTAGGGACGAGGACTACAGGCGAGGCCCAAGCGCTGTTGGATGCCTGGATCACCCCCAGCTTCAGCATCTCGTCAATCTCCTGGCGCATGTGTTGCTGCACCTCCAGGGAGACCCGATATGCTGAACGCCGGATCGGGGGATGATCCCCAGTGTCCACGTGATGGACAGCCAAGTCAGTCCTTCCGGGCTGGTTGGTAAACAACCCCCGGAAGGGGTGTAGGGTGGCCCACAGCTGGGACCGTTGGTCCTCCAAGAGCTGGTGGCCAACCTCCACATCCTCAATGGATCCGCCTGCCCTAACCTGGGCTAGCATATCCAAGAGGGTTTCCGCTTCTCCCTCCTCGGGCAGGTTGCACACGGGGAGCGCACATGCCTCCCGCTCATGATGTGCCTTCATCATGTTCACATGGAAGGGCTTCCGCCTTCCACGGGCAGGGTCCAGGGTGACCAGGTACGTCACAGGGTTGAGCTGCTGGTACACGAGGTATGGGCCTTCCCAGGCTGCCTGAAGCTTGTCCTGTGGTACGGGGACCAGTACCCACACCTTTTGACCCACTTGGTAGGTCCTCTCACAAGCGTTCTGGTCGTACCAACGCTTCTGATCGGCCTGGGCTTGAGCCATATTGTCGTGTACCAGTTGCGTCAAGGCCTGCATTTTGTCCCGGAAGCGCATGACATACTCGATAACCGACACTCCAGGGGTGGCCAAATCCCCTTCCCAAGCCTCTTTCACCAGAGCCAGGGGGCCCCGCACACGTCGCCCGTACAGGAGCTCAAACGGTGAGAATCCTGTTGAGGCCTGTGGAACCTCCCGGTAAGCAAATAACAGGTGTGGGAGATACCGCTCCCAGTCACGCCCATGGGAGTCGACCAACATCTTAAGCATCTGCTTTAAGGTGCCATTAAACCGCTCGCACAGGCCATTAGTCTGTGGATGGTACGGGCTGGCCACCAGATGTCGCACCTGGACTTGCTTACAGAGGGCCTCCATCAGCTGGGACATGAATTGGGTCCCCCGGTCAGTGAGCATTTCCTGGGGAAAACCCACTCGGGAGAAAATCTCCAGCAATGCGGTGGCCACCTTGTCAGCCCGAATGGACGACAAGGCCACTGCTTCTGGGTACCGGGTGGCATAGTCCACTACCGTCAGTATGAAGCGTTTCCCGGAGCTGCTGGGGATGGCCAGCGGGCCGACCAGATCCACAGCCACCCTCCTGAAAGGCTCATCGATGATGGGCAGAGATACCAGTGGGGCTTTGGGGCGTGGCCCCGCCTTCCCCACTCTCTGACAGGTTTCACACGAACGGCAGTAGGCAGCCACATCGGCCCCCATTTTTGGCCAGTAGAAATGCTGGTTCAACCTGGCCTTGGTCTTAGCGATCCCTAGGTGTCCGGCCATCGGAATCTCATGTGCGATCCGCAACAACTCCGTCCGGAACGGATAGGGTACCACTAACTGTCGGTCCCTGGGCCACGCCTCCGGTGAACCCTGCTGGACCGTGGCCCGGTACAGCCGTCCTTGGTCCCAGACCACTCGCTCCGGGTCCGAGTCCGAGGGAGGCTGTGCCGCCTGCTCCTTAAGAGCTTTCAGGCTGTCGTCAGCCTCTAACGCTGCCTGAAACCCCTGACTAGATGTGGCCAGAATCGACGAGACTGTCACATCTTCAGTCAGTACCCCGGGACCTGTGTCCTGGCCTCCACCTGACTCGGCTGCCACTTGGTCAGAAGGGGAAGAGCTATCGGACCTCCGGGAGGCCCCTTGGCTTCCAGCACTCCCACTGCGGGTGACAGCGGCCACAGCCGCTGCGACCGTGGGTCGTGCCTGCTCCTCCTCCGTTCCTGACCAAGTCGCCGGTTCAGGCAGACCTACCTGGCTTCCTGACACCCCGGTTGTGGGGGAACCATGCACCGAGATCTTACCTGGGAGCACTTCCGCTCCTGGACCGGCCCCAATCTCACCTGCCTGTTCCCCTCCTGCAGCAACAGAACCCCGCTGTGAAATCTCTGGGGACCCCACATTTGCTGTGGTAGCCCCCACCCCACACACTGGTCCTCCCCCTGCAGCACCCTGCTCTCTGCTTATCCCTGCAGAGGGCAACAGATCCCAGCTCACAGGCTGATTACTTGTAGAGGCATTGTCACACCGTTCTCTGACCCCCTCCCCTGTCACAGCTGCAGCTGTGTGTGTGTCTATGGTGTCTGTGCAAGCAGAAATATCAGAGTTCACTCCCTCCTCCCTTACATCATTCATAGATAACACATTAACATTGTCCGGAGGCATGTCAGTACTGGCTGAAGGTTCAGCCCTTGGTTGGGGCCCAAACTGGGAGGTTATCTGCCCCAAATCTGTCCCAAGTAGCACGTTTGCAGGGATCCGATCAGTTACCCCCACCTCCCTCACCCCCCGCCCTGCGCCCCAGTCCACATAAATGTCAGCAACAGGCAGCGCCGGGTCAGTGCCTCCAATCCCGGAGACAGCGAGGGTTTTTCCAGGGATCAAGTCTTGGGGGGACACCATCTCAGGCCGCACCAGAGTCACCTCCGAGGCGCTGTCTCGCAGTCCTATGGTCACAGACTGGCCGACGGTGACAGGTTGGAAGCTGTCCAGGGACCTACCACCACCCCCACCCACACAATACACCTTGGGCGGCCCTTGGGACGGGGACGGAGCCGGGGCCTTGGGACGCTGAGGGCACATGGCCTTGAAGTGTCCAGGTAGGTTGCACTGGTGGCACCGTCTTGGCTCTGCCACGGGCCTGGAGAGGGGAGTTGAGGGGGACACCCCCTGCAGTCTAGGGGCAGGTGGGGCAGTCGCAGAATTCATCTTACCCCCTCTCCAGGTGCTGCTGGTGGCTGCTCTCCTGGCTTCAGGAGCCCGATTGTTGGTGTAGTCATCGGCCAGGGCAGCTGTAGCCGTGGACCCCTTTGGCTTCTGGTCTCGGATGAACTGGCGGAGATCCTCAGGGCAGTTCCACAAGAGTTGCTCCGTGATGACCAAGTCCAGGATCTCTGGTCCGGTGGAAAGCTGCAGGCCTTGGGTCCAGTGGTCGGCAGCTCGGGCAAGTGCCCGCCTGTGGTCAGCCCAGGAGTCCTTTGGTCCCTTCTGTAGGCTCCGGAACTTCTTGCGGTAGGACTCCGGGGTGAGGTTGTACTGTTGGATCAGGGCCCGCTTGATGGTGTCGTAGCCCTGATCTGCCTCAGCAGGCAAGTCCCCAAGGATATCCAGGGCCTTACCCCTTAAACGGGGGGTCAGGTATTTGGCCCACTGGTCCTTGTTCAGATGGTGCTGCAAGCAAGTCCGTTCAAAAGCAGTCAAGAAAGAGTCCAAGTCTCCATCCTTCTCCAGCACTGGGAAGTCCTCAACACGGACCTTTGGAAGTTTGGTGTCTTGAAGGTCACGTGTGGCTGATGAGGGCCGGAGCTGAGCTAGCTGCAGCTGGTAGTCACGCTCTGCCTGCCGCTCTTCACGCGCTGCCTGCCGCTCCGCAGCCTCAGCCTCACGCGCTGCTTGCCGCTCTGCCCTGCGCTCTGCCAGGAGTCCCTTGTAGCCCTCCTGGTCTCCAGCCTGGAGAAGGGCCATAGCCATTTGAAGAAGGCTATCCGAGCCTCCCAGGCTCGGTGGAATGGCACGTGGTGATCTGCGGCCCGCTGCGGAGCCTGGTGATTCACTGTCCCTTGCAGAGCGGAGGGCTGGCATCTGGCTCGTTGAGGACCCTTGGGTGAGCTGCTCCTCATCTTGTCCATAATTGCCAGCTTGTGCGCTGTCCTCTGCAGAACGGTTTTCTGGCGTCGAGCTCCTGGAGGACTCGTGGGCAACCTCCTCATTACTGTCCACAGCACCGTCCTCCCTCTCTTCGGCTCCTGCTTTAGCATTGGCCAGTTGCATAGCTCTGCTCCTGGTGCCATCAGCCATTCTTGCAGACTTTTGGTCACTGACACAGAACTGACACCTGATGCCTCCACACACCTTACAGTATCTGCACTCTGACACTCTAGTGTTGAGCTAGTCTGAAGACCCCAGCAGCCACAGCTGCTGCAGGCAGTCTTTAGTGTCTGGGAGTATGGGTCTCACACTCACACACACTATTATCTCGATCCCACCGCTTGCCACCAATATGTCACAAACCACCGGGGGGGTCACTCAGAAATCCCCCGCGCTGGCTACCAGTACGTCACAATCGGGGGGTAACAAGTGGGGGTCACCCCTCCTTTATACCTCCCGACCGACAGACAGAGCACGTGACGCGCTCTCTAGCGCCCCTCTTATAGTCAGGCCAATTATGGAATTGCCCGACCATAAGCAAGGAGGCCGCTATACTACTTATGCCGATTATTGAAGGGTCCCCGGTGAGAGTAAGGTATATATTCCCCCGACCTCCGCGGGCGGAATATATAAAATCTCCCCGAATCTCACTGGCCTCCCCACAATAATCCTTGGCACAATTCGCTGCCACCAACCGATTTACGGTAACTATTAGCCGAACACACAGACGTGGGATTCAAGATCGAGATAACAGAACAGCCCAAGATTAATTATATAATTTAATCAGCCTAAAGCACACTAGAAACTACAATATATACAATAGGGAATCTACAGAATATACATATGTCAGAGTACAGTTACAATCAAAGCATGGGTTACAAACAGGCATACACAGTTCCAGCAGTTACCTTGTTGCGTCTGGCCACAGGGGGGCGCTGTACCCAGGTTTCTAGGATCCTTCCCACAGATGTTTCCTACACGTGCCCCCAGCGAAAAGAACCCTGGAAAATGGCCGAAGTAGGGTTATCAACCTGGGCAGATCCAGGTCCCCTCCTACCTTAGTGACCTCAGAGGGAGCACTGCTCCACCCCTGGCTTGAGTTATGGACAATCCACAACATGGAATATGGGCCATAACTTTGCCTGGGAGCGTCGTAGGCGGACGCCAATGCTCTCATTGTGACAGTTATGAATTTAGCTACAGAACGAGGGGACTCATGACCTGTCTGCCAGTTCCCCATTGGCTGATATCACGCCTGGGGCATTTCCCAATGTCCTGCTCCCATAAAAAGGGTGTGCCGGCATCGTCCGCATGCGGAGACACCATTTTTATGGTTGCCATATTTATCGGAAATATGGCTTGCGAGATATGAACCATTTTTTACTGGAGTCGTTCTGTCTGGCTATTTCCATAGCCTTGCTAACTAGCTAGCAGCCCCCACTACAGGGTCACGGCAGGGAGTCATCCTGTGTCCATTGTCCCTAAGCCACCTAATTTCCATATCACAGGACATGGCCATGGAGGTGTAAGTGGAACACTGAGAACAAGAAGGGAGGGGGCACTGCCAGGGAGTGATGAGGGATTATGACTGGAGTCATAATTCATCTTCATATCCCGGGATTTGCCTCACAGAGGCCTAATACAGTTTGCAAACACAATGTACCATTAGATCACTGGAGTGGTGGTTGTTGGAAATGGGCCTCTATACACCTATGTAGATATTGCATTAAAAACCATCCGTTTGCAGCTAGTATAGTCATTTACCACATTAACAACGTATAGAGGGGATTTCTATTTAATTTAATGTTAGCTTCATTGAAAAAAATGTGCTTTTCTTTCAAAAATAAGGAAATATCTAAGTGACCCTAAACTTTTGAACTGTAGTGTATATTATTCATTTTATTTCATTTAGAGGCCTGTTCTGTGGTTAAATGTAATCCCTCTGGGGACAGTGTCGTCAATCTGAATATCCAAACCCATTCCCTATTGATTGGCCTCTGATATCTGCTAGATTCACTGGAGGGAATTTGTTTGATTCTGGCCAATTTCACATTCTCTGGATTTTTTGCGTGTTCCAAAGTGAAATGATTAGAAAGACTCTGGCTCATCCCCCATTCCGAATATTCTGTGCTTATTCATTCTAGTATGAAACTCTTGGACCGTACGGCCCACGTATTGGAGTTTACAGTCACACTCCAATAAGTTGATAACAAACGAGGATGCACAATAGGAATCTGATCAATAGGAAATCTTTCCCAGTGATATTAGCACAAATTTCATCACATCTTGATGGAATCATTGCACAACTCATTCACCCCGGAGCTCTGCTCCACAGCCAAATTTACCTTTCAAACCATTTTTCACACAAAATGTTTCTCTCTTATCATATCTTTACCTTGTTTTTTTTTATTTTACTGGGGGAAATGTAATTCTTCAAATTCCTACTCCTCCTAAAACTTATATTGGGGTTCTTGGCAAAATTGTAGGAACAAATAAGGGAAAAAGCTCTGATAAGAGCAAATCAATATAGAGATAAAAGATGCAACAAAATGGGAAAAGACACCTCCGGTAATTGGAGAGCGATGGAGAGTGAATTAAATCCTATTGAAGATGGGAAACCAAATACTTCTAGATTTTTTATTATTATTATTATTATTATTATTATTATTAAGTTTAGGAGAAATGATAAGGGGAAAATTATGCGCTGAAGACCTTTTGAGGAGTATCATCCCTCGAGGAATTTTGGAGAAGTAATAAATACAAAAAACGAATTGGACAAAAAGATTATGCGAGAGATCCAATAACAAATGGACAAGTAAAGACAAGAAATAATGATGTGAATAGACATCCTTCCCGCGTAATCTTTAATTCCAACATGATGAGATGTAATAGTCATTCGAGAAGACAATGGAAAGAAGTCAGAGGGGAGAACTACACTTAGGAATTCTTTGGGGGAAAAATGTATCCAAAATGTCTCCTCCTCTATAAAGAATAGACTAGTTCAACTTTCTACAGCCCATAGGCTCTTCCTGGGAATGTCATAGATTTTGGTCTAAGAAAGCTGAATTCTCGCACTTGATGTGCCACTGTCCCATAGGATTTTAACTTTGGAAAGTAGTTAATATTATTAATGGGATTATTCAACATTTGATACCTCTCTATGATAGTTAGTATTTTGGATTCCGCTCCCATCATTTCTAAGATAAAAAGCAGTTACGATATGGAGCTTGGAGCACAGGCCTTCTAGTATCTCACATTGATTTAATGCCACCATATAGTCTATAATAACTGAATGAATTTGTGAAGGTTTGGGAACTGTGGTGCGACTCCCGTTACACAGCTCTCGATGTCGGAGTGGCTCTTTGCCTTGTATTTATCCAGGGGATAATATTTCCAGGACATTTCCCGCATAAGCACTTGTGTACTGTCTATTCTTCTACTTTCTATACTTTCTCAAAGGATGTACATAAAGCTTCAAGAAGAGAAAATGACACATATTATATAGTTCATTATGCTTTAGTTTTCATACTGTAATCATTTCATTGCATTGTCTTGCTCATGAAAATTCCTAACCCCCCCCCAAATTTAAATATAGAATGTAATTCAGCCTCTAGACGCGGCTATCCTCTAGATCCCTGAATATGAATGTATATTATATATACTAAGCCATGACTATCCTGCTAGAAACCCAATGCTATTCTATTAAGTGTGGAGATTTGGAGGGCAGCCTGGGGAGGACGGTGTATGGGTGCAAGTCTTTTTACTTGTAAACGTCCTTTTTGCTGCAGGTAAATTGAATCATTATGAAGCTTCATTGCGTGGCTGTTCTACTGCTTCTGTTCTGTCCATGCAGTAAAGCAGGTAATTATGCTCCGCAGCGTGATTACTATACATTAGGAATAAAATATGTTTGTGCTATAACCTTCTTCTGTAACTTCTCCTAATCCCCTTATTAAACTGTAACTGCTTCAGAAGATTCTGGCCATGACTAGAACATTTCCGAGGAGCCAGTTCCAGTTCCAGTGTGGACATCCCATGAATAAGATTATTCAGCTGCCTACACTGGAATATTGCTACAGAGGATATTCCATTGGCCTTGTCTTCCTATGTTTGTTCTCTATCATCTCATGACCCCTTCCTATAATATCTGACTGTATCCATGACTTCTCCATCATCCTATGATCCCTCCTATAATATCTAACCTTATCCATGACTTCATCATCCGATGACCCTTTCCTGTAATATTTGACCATATCCATGATGACTTCTCCATCATCTCATTGCCCCTTCCGATAATATCTGACCTGTATCCATGACTTCTCCATCATCTCATGACCCTTATTATAATATCTGACTGTATCCATCAGTTGTCCATTGTGTCGCCCAGGGAAGGGGGTACTCGGTCCCGGGCGGTTGCAAACAGGAATGTCACTCTGGTGCCCGTTGCCCCTGGTCCCGTGCCCTTGGGACGCTTAATAAAAGGGGGGTATTTACAGGGGATAATAGAGTTAATGTTCATGACGCCACCAGCGGGTTGCGGTTAGGAATGGAGAACCGGCGCTGCTCAAGGTGGGTACTCCCAGGGATGGTGGTAGTGGCAGCTATGATGGTAGGCCCTCCGCAGGTACGGCTGTGCCTGGGAGATGTATGATGTATAATGATGGAGACCACACCAGGTTAACTTTAACAGTCTCTACTCACATGGACCCTCGGCTTGCTGGTTCCGGTCCCTGAATTGCCAGTGCTAGATAGTGACTCAGGTTGCTCTTTGACAGCACTCTCAGTGTGGTTGAGACCCTGAACCTTGGAACTTTGGGGGTCCCCCAGCTGTGATACAGCGGTCTGTCCTTTCGGCTGGCAGTGCGGACCCTGCGGGGAGGTAAGTGTCTGAACCCCGATCCTAGTTTACAGCTGATGCCCCCGGCTCTGAAAGGTCAGTGAGGCCCCTGGAGAGCCCTCACCGTGTAGGTATGTGCCAAACAGTCTAAAACCTGTGCTTGACCTAGGGCCCTGTGCTCCGTACATGCCCAGATTCCAGTGGGGCTTCCTCATACTGTCCCTGGGGTCTTGACTCCTGCCCAGAGGTGCTCGCTTGCCCTGGCTGGCAATCTGACTCCCGTGCCCGAGTCCCCGCTACACAGACCCAGCTAGAGGCATGTCTGCTCTCCTCACTGCATTCTGACAGACTGCTTCCTGTTCTCTCACAGACTGGCCTGCCCCCTCCCACCAGGTGATTTAGTCCCTGGGTTCGCTCTGCCCACTTGGTGGGCCTCCCACTATCCCTGGTGTGAGTGGCAACTGGGATTAGGTGTGTTGCTGTTGCTGGCACTGGTGTTACAGGTCCCAGGGGGTAGGTCCTGCATCCCCAAGAGGATGCAGTTCCCTGTAGTGCCCTGAGGGTCTCAGGGGCGCTGTACCATCATCATATAACCCCTACTATAACATCTGACTATATTCATGACTTCTTGATTATCACATGACAACTTCTGTGAATGATGACCTGTGGCCATGTCTTCTTTATCATCTCATGATCTTTCCAACGGTTCATGACTTGTATCTATGCCTTTGCCATCTTTCATGACTCCTCCTATCTCTTCCAGATTGGTGTTACACTGAGCCATCCTGTGGTAAGTCTTTCCTTAGTTATTGTCTTCCATTCGGTAGACATATTTGTAGCTTGTGATGGGCATGTACTGTAGTCAATACTGTGTGGTTGCTGTTGTCTCTGATGTGGGGACTTTGGTTGCTATTGCAAGGCTTTTGTCCCTGTGTGGGCATCTTTGGTCCCTGTGTGGGGGTCTTTGGTCCCTGTGTGGGCATCTTTGGTCCCTGTATGGGGGTCTTTGGTCCCTGTGTGAGCATCTTTGGTCCCTGTATGGGGGTCTTTGGTTACTATAGTCACGGTGTTAGGATACTGTTCTCTTTTTGTGAGGGCTGTGTTCATTGTGTGCTGGTCTTTTGTCCCTGTGTGGGGGTCTTTGGTCCCTGTGTGGGCGTCTTTGGTCCCTGTAGTCACAGTGTGAGGATGCTGTGCTCTTTTCGTGAGGGCTGTGTTCATTGTGTGGGCATGTTTGGTCCCTGTGTGGGGGTCTTTGGTCCCTGTGTGGGCATCTTTGGTCCCTGTAGTCACAGTGTTAGACAGTGTGAGGATGCTGTGCTCTTTTCGTGAGGGCTGTGTTCATTGTGTGGGGGTCTTTGGTTTCTCTGTAGGGGCTGTGGTCTCTATGTGGGGGGTGTGCTCGCTGTGTGGGGGTCTTTGGTTACAGTGTAGGGGTCTTTGGTCACTCTGTGGCAGCTGTGATAACTTCTGTTTAGATCAGGGTTCCCCAACTCCAGTCCTCGAGGGCCGCCAACAGTGCATGTTTTCAGGATTTCCTTAGCAGTGCATGGGTGTTACAATCATCAACTGTGCAGGTGATTAAATTATCACATGTGCAATACTAAGGAATTCCTGAAAACATGCACTGTTGGCGGCCCTTGAGGACTGGAATTGAGGACCCATGGTTTAGATAATTAGATCTGATACTGATTGTTGATTTCGTTTTTGCTCCTCAGGTCCAATCACTTGGACATCATTGGGCTTCTGTAATGGAACACGACAGTCACCTATAGACATAGAAGAAGCCTCTGTTCACTTCAATGGGAGCCTGGGCCAATTGGTGTTTACCAACTACAGTAATAAGGACGCCCTGCAGACCTTGAGCAACACGGGGCACACAGGTAGCCATCACTGCAGAAGCAAATCCAGTGCCCCTATAGTGATACCCAAACAAATCCGCAGCACACAGTGGCAATACTGACGTCACTGCACAGCCCGGTCTCATCCAGACACTCAGCACTAGTCCTAATCTCAAGGATTATAATCTCATAGCTGCTAATCTCACTAATTATAATCCAACAGGCACACAGCATTGATACTAATCCCACTAATTATATTCATATAAACATACAGCACTGATATTAATTCCACATAGACCCATTGCATTCATACTAATCCCACAGATTATAGTCCCATAGCTGCATGCACTGATATTAAACATAGTAATGAGTGAGCGTGCGCGCCACAACTTGTTACTCGATTGAGCATCAAGTATAAGAGATTAACAATGCTGGAGTTTCCCATTGACTTCCATTGTACTCGGTACTTGAATCGGGCCCAGGAGTCCTGATGCTGGATGGAGTAAGGAGCAGAGCTGAGCATAACCCAATGGACACAGAAGTCAATGGAGTAGAAGAAGGCCACAGGCCTCCGCTAGTTACATGGACACGCTATACTCATACTGTTCCTTCACTTTGGAGGGATAGGACTGACATAGTTTTATCTCTCAGGGTCATGTATCAGTGACTTCTTTAATTCTCTTAACAGTGGAAGTTTCCATCAGCGATGGGGTCTCGGTATCTGGAGGGGGGCTCCCTGCAACATACATAGCTACTGCTTTTCATTTCCACTGGGGAAATGGCACCAATGGCTCTGAGCACCGACTGATGGGACGGCAGTACCCTATGGAGGTAAAAGGGCACGGGGGCACACAAGGTCCCCTCACACATATGTGAGGTTAAAGTGTGGGAAGTAATTTTAGTAATTCTCTAATTAGGTGGGAACAGCTCAACAACCCAGTCATGTATACGAGGGGCTGCTGGCTTTACCCATAAAGAAGCGAGTTTGGATGATGAAACTTTCCATTTCTTCCACACACTTTCCTCTGATGACAACACACTTCTTACATCGGTATTCCAAGTTCTGTAAGCCTAGCAAAAAGAAGGATTTCAGTTGTGTCCCAAACCAGGCATCCGTAATAACCATGGCATTAGAAATGGTGTGAAATTTGGCATCCTTGAGGTGTTTCTTCAGGATTGGAAACAGATGTTAGTCAGAGGGAGGTAGATCTGGTGAATAAGGTGAGTGGTCACCAGCTGGAAGTCCAGCTTTGCCAGTTTTGCCGTGGTCGCTTGTGTGGTGTGAGCGGAGGAGTTGTCTTGCAGTAACAAGATTCCTTTGGACAGCTTGCCGCGCCTTTTGGCATTCAGAGCTGCCTTCAGTTGGTCCAAAAGTTCAATGTAATACCATGCATTGATGGTGGAACCCTTTTGAAGGTAGTCCACTAGCAGCACGCCCTCCTTATCCCAGAACACAGACGCCATCACCTTAGTGGCTGATTTTTGCACCCTGAACTTCTTTGGATGAGGAGAACCACTGTGCCTCCACTCTTTTGACTGGTCCTTGTTTTCAGCGTCATACAAATAAATCCAGGTCTCATCCATAGTGACCGGTCGCTCCAGGAAGTTCTTATCAGTCCGGAAACACTGACAAATGGACCGGGAAGTTGTCACTCGCTGCTTCTCTGATCTGTTGTCAGACATTTAGGGAGCCACTTTGCAGATCGCTTCCTCTATGAAGGGCATTGATCCCCCAATGTCTGCGACATATCACCATGACTATCCGCCGCGGACTTTCCTTGTAGAAACAAGAATTTTATCATCCTCTGCTCTCAGTTGTGTGAATACCGCATTAGACTCCGCCATTTTGTTTTCCTGCTTGTGTAGAACACTGTTGCCATAAGCAACAAACACAAAATTTTGAAAACATATATTAGACACATAAGGCTTTCATGTGATGTAACATTCATTACCATAGAAACAAAAAAAGATCACAAAGCCAAAGACATTCACATAGAGATGATCCCCTGCAATCTAGTCACGTATAGCTGAGTCCCCTGCAATCTAGTCACTTATATCTGAGTCCCCTGCAATCTAGTCATGTATATCTGAGTCCCCTGCTGTCTAGTCACGTATATCTGAGTCCCCTGCTGTCTAGTCACGTATATCTGAGTCCCCTGCAGTCTAGTCATGTATATATGAGTGAGCAAAAATTGAAGGGATCCAGCAACGGCCAAATAAAAATTAAAACATGACTTTTAATACAAAAACATTAAAAACAGAACGAGTCCATAACTCCAGCATTAGTAGAGCAGGCATCCGTCTACGCGTTTCAGGCAGACCCCCTGCCCTTAATCATGACAGATGGAAACACAAACTGGTAATGTGTATAGAGCCCAACAATGGACCGAGCATGGAGCAGAATCCACAGATTAGACTAATGACAGTGATTGAGCCAGCGAGGAAGAAAGAAGGGGAATATGTGCACATGTCGCGGGCGGGGAGGAGGGTGTCAGCACACCGCGCTCACCCCTTCTGCTCGGGTCCGGCAGCTGCTCCTGGTGGCTCGAGCTGTGGGCCGGATCCCGGGGTTTCTCGAGCGACACTCCTCGCCCGTGAGTGAAAGGGGGTGTTTGTTGGGTGTGGGGATTGTTATAGTTCGTGACGCCACCCACGGTTGTGGTGATTGCACCACCGCTGCTCAGTGTGGGGGTCCCGGGGATGGTGATGCGGAGCAGCCAGGTGTTGTGTTGCCCCTCCGTGGGTAGGGGTTGGTGATCCCGGGGCCCGGTGATGAGATGTGAAGTGTAGGGCCTGGAGGGCGCAGGGACGCGGGGGCAGCGCTGTGCCTTGCGGCACTATGGTACTCACTCAGCCTGACACACGGACACAGTTTGTACGGTAAACCAACGGCTGGTAGGACGGTCCCACAGACGGCTGCACCTGCACTCCCGGTAGGTGACAGTGATGTCCCTCTTCCTTGCACCTGTGTTGACTGATGGTAGCGGTGGATTCCCTCCGGTTACCCGCTCCCCGTCTGCAATCTGGGCCGGAGGAGCTCTACACTTTGCCCGCAGGCGCTGGCCCTGAGAAACTTGTGCCGTGGCGGTGGCGGTGTCTCTCCAGTACGGGTTGGGCTGTTGCCTTCAATCGGGACTTGGTTGTTGGGGGATCTGCGTCCCCGTCACTGACGGATTTGGCAAATCTGGCGACTCCTAGCCTTGCCGGGGTCCGAGAGGCCCCTGCCCTGGTGCTGACTGTCCTTCGGAACACTGCTCCAGACCACCGGGCACACAGCCAACGGGGTCCTTCCAGGAACTTCCAAACGGTCCCCCTCCAGACAGTCACCGCCGTTGCTGACCTTGCTGTTCTGGCCCTCACAAAGCTGGACCCTTCAGGCTGTCTTTCTCTTCTGTTACTTTGCTTGCTTTTCCTCCTTTACTACTTTCCTTCCTTCACTTTCACTTAGTTGTTTACTTTTGCCCTGTCTAGACTACTCCTTAACTCCTCACACTTGCCCTCCCTGGGCTAATCTGCTGTTCACTCAAGCTCGTCCCTGAGCTATCTGCCTGGTTACTTCCTGCCTCCAGTGTTGTGAGCTCCTCGGTGGGCGGAGCCAACCGCCTGGCCCACCCCCTGGTGTGCATCATCAACCTCTGGAGGAAGGCAACAAGGATTTGTGGTTAGCTGTGATGTGCCTACCTGGAGTGTGGGGTGTGGTGGTGTTGTGACCTGTGTCCCCTGGCTTGCCCAGGGCGACACATTCCCCCTTAGCAAAATGCAGACCGTCCGCGGGCTGCCGTCCTACACCGGTTTTATTTTTCTGTAAAAGGGGGTAACAGGGTTAAGAAAACATAAATAACATTTTTAATCAAAACTCTTCCCAAGACGGGAGGCACATTTACTTAAACGTTGCAACGGTGTACGGTCACGGTTTCCGCTCTCTCCCACCCAAGCAACCTGGCCCTGATGCTGCCCCTAAAACCCAGGCAGCACCCCTTGACCCACAGTCCAGCACAAGTTACCCGAGCGGGATCTGTCCTTCCCCTCCAGAGGGTGGCCACCGGTTCCTTTGGTGGCTGGGCCCTAGCCTGCTCTGCTCAGGGCCCTCCCTCCAACCTGCCTCTCCGGAGGCGGCATTGCGGAAACGGTAACGGTAACCAACATATTTACAAGCCACTTAACGTTTGTGGTGCCCTGCAAGTTCACGGGCTTGTCCATGGATAGTTCCCATGCATTTTAAACGGTCCCCACGGGGACAACGGTGCCGGCTCCTGCCGGTTCAATCACAAAAGCAAATCAGGTGAAAACTCGGGGATCATTTTCTTCTTATCATTTGCAGACTTTCAAACTTTTAAACAACAACAACAACTTCAGTGGTGGTCCCAACGGGGACGGTGCTGCGGGCATCCATTGCCCTACTCCGGTCTTTCAAGCGCTGGGGCTGCTGGCAAGGGGTAGAGGTCTGCGCTCGCTCGGGCCTCCGGGCCCCTCCTGAGGTTAACGTCCAGCGCAAACCACCCTCGCTCCCCAAAGTGCCGGGTATAGTGCACAATATCTCCCGGCATCAGGTTACGGCCGGGATGTTCTTCGGGCAGGTGAGCATGCACATCCCGCCGGGCTACAAACACCTCGGCCTCCAGGCCTGGCTCGTAGATGAACCCGTAGCCCCGGCGGACATCAAACCGCCTCACCTGTCCCTCGTGCAGCGGTCCCCGGTCACGGAATGTCGCTTGCCGGAGATTCTCCTTCTCCCGGATCGCTCTGGCCACCAGCTCGGCCTTCTTCCTTTCCCTTTCGGTGATCTCCAGGCCCAGCGGTACCGGCTCCCTATCCCAGTACGGCGCTGCTGCCAGCGCCGGCGCACGGGTTGAGCCCCGCGGGACATCCAGCACGTTACCCACTGTCAGGAAAGTGGGCAGCGTATCCCGCGGTGTCATGGCCTTGGGCGCTGCCTTGCAGCAGCAACCCGGCGCTACCTCAGCCGAGGTGTGGGGGATGGGCATAGGGGCTTTCTGCTGCCGGGCCTTCGGCTCGGAACGGGTCTTCGGCTCCGGCTCGGGGAGTGTCTCAGGGGATGCCTCCGGTTCGGTCTTCGGAGTCTTCCACGGCAACACCGCTGACTGGCTGCGGGCTCCGGCTACAGGTTGGCCCGCTTGGGCGGGGACGCTGGGTACTGCTACCGGTTGCGGTGGTAGCAGGCCTAGTGGCGGGGTCACGGCCTCCGGAACGGGTGGCGAGGGAGGCAGCGAAGGGAGAGGGCTTGGACCGGGCCCCACAGCCGCGATGACCGGCCCCTCAAGGGCATCGGGACGTGGGTCACTCACCCTCCCTTTCTCCGCTTCCTCCTCGCGTCTCCGCACGGTGGCTACAACGTCCGCCATGTCGGCCTCCCACTCCTCCATGAGGAGCTGCATCTTCACCTGCAGCCGTTGGTAGAGCTGCGCGGTCCGGATCTCCACCCACGCCGCGGTTCCAGGCGCGGGGGGTACGGTGTCGCGGGACGGCATCCACATGACGGCTGGTTCGTTTGCTTCCAGGAACGGGATGTTTGCAGAGTCCTGGCGTCCCTGCTTTTATAGCCGCAGCTACATGCGGCCGGCCGCCATCGCGTCCCCCTTAGCTCTTTTCGGCCCCTCCTCTCTCGGGGCGGGGTTTTGGTCTTCGCGCCTCTACTGCTCGAGAAGACGCTCGAGCGGGAACTTTTCGCGCCAAAGATGGCGGCTTCTGAAATTTTTCTGCCGGATGCCTCCGGCGGTAACAAGGCGCACCTCTACCTGACGGCAGAGCGGTAAGATCCTGTTTGTGACGCCAAGTTGTCGCGGGCGGGGAGGAGGGTGTCAGCACACCGCGCTCACCCCTTCTGCTCGGGTCCGGCAGCTGCTCCTGGTGGCTCGAGCTGTGGGCCGGATCCCGGGGTTTCTCGAGCGACACTCCTCGCCCGTGAGTGAAAGGGGGTGTTTGTTGGGTGTGGGGATTGTTATAGTTCGTGACGCCACCCACGGTTGTGGTGATTGCACCACCGCTGCTCAGTGTGGGGGTCCCGGGGATGGTGATGCGGAGCAGCCAGGTGTTGTGTTGCCCCTCCGTGGGTAGGGGTTGGTGATCCCGGGGCCCGGTGATGAGATGTGAAGTGTAGGGCCTGGAGGGCGCAGGGACGCGGGGGCAGCGCTGTGCCTTGCGGCACTATGGTACTCACTCAGCCTGACACACGGACACAGTTTGTACGGTAAACCAACGGCTGGTAGGACGGTCCGACAGACGGCTGCACCTGCACTCCCGGTAGGTAACGGTGATGTCCCTCTTCCTTGCACCTGTGTTGACTGATGGTAGTGGTGGATTCCCTCCGGTTACCCGCTCCCCGGCTGCAATCTGGGCCGGAGGAGCTCTACACTTTGCCCGCAGGCGCTGGCCCTGAGAAACTTGTGCCGTGGCGGTGGCGGTGTCTCTCCAATACGGGTTGGGCTGTTGCCTTCAATCGGGACTTGGTTGTTGGGGGATCTGCGTCCCCGTCACTGACGGATTTGGCAAATCTGGCGACTCCTAGCCTTGCCGGGGTCCGAGAGGCCCCTGCCCTGGTGCTGACTGTCCTTCGGAACACTGCTCCAGACCACCGGGCACACAGCCAACGGGGTCCTTCCAGGAACTTCCAAACGGTCCCCCTCCAGACAGTCACCGCCGTTGCTGACCTTGCTGTTCTGGCCCTCACAAAGCTGGACCCTTCAGGCTGTCTTTCTCTTCTGTTACTTTGCTTGCTTTTCCTCCTTTACTACTTTCCTTCCTTCACTTTCACTTAGTTGTTTACTTTTGCCCTGTCTAGACTACTCCTTAACTCCTCACACTTGCCCTCCCTGGGCTAATCTGCTGTTCACTCAAGCTCGTCCCTGAGCTATCTGCCTGGTTACTTCCTGCCTCCAGTGTTGTGAGCTCCTCGGTGGGCGGAGCCAACCGCCTGGCCCACCCCCTGGTGTGCATCATCAACCTCTGGAGGAAGGCAACAAGGATTTGTGGTTAGCTGTGATGTGCCTACCTGGAGTGTGGGGTGTGGTGGTGTTGTGACCTGTGTCCCCTGGCTTGCCCAGGGCGACACACACATATACATAACAATGTACTGGAAAACATATAATAATAATCATATTAATAAAGAATTGAAAAAACATGTAATAATACAAAAATCCACCGCGCTTAACATTCATGAAAAATATACAATAAATTTTTACATTTTAATGTGAATGCTGATGAATGGGATGCAAATATTGATACCTGTATGCCGTAAAAAATGTATATAGCATTATAGCGCTGAATAGAATAAACTGGAATCAGAGGCTGTGGTATCTACCCGTGTGTAGAATTGTAGACTGCTTGGATGTTTAGTTGAAATAAGCATGCACAAGATGATCTCTCTAAAAAAAAGTCCAATATATATATAGAAATTATTATATTTATATATATTATATATATAAATTATTTAAATAGCATTGATTAAAGTAAAAGCACTTGTATACAGCCTGCTTATAAGCAATGAATGTAGCTACAAGTGATACTGTGAGGCTGTATACAAGGGCTTTTACTTGAATCCATGATAGCTATAAATAATGCTCATATGAAGTAACAGTTGTTGCTTAAAATCAGTCTGTAGAGCCTGCAATTCATCCATGCTCACTTGCAGTGACATTTATATTTGTTCATAAGCAAGTTGTACATAAGCGCTCCCAATCTAATCAGGTCTATTCATCAACGATTTATAATTTATAATAGATAGATATATATATAGATGAGCCCCTGCAGCCCAGTCACATATAGATGAGCCTAACCCTAACCCTGATATGTTTCCTAGCATATAACTGGTTAATTGCATTCTTGTGGTCTCTATTCTCACGTGTTCTGGTTTATGCAATTATGTTTCTTCCTCCTCCCCAATTCCTTTTGTTTTTCCATTTATACTCTTTCTGTTGTAATGTTTGTCATGGTTATGATTAAGGAAGTCTAAATTCTGAAACACGTCAACCACGTGCTTATAACTTGTGTGAGACTGTGACCGGGGTTATCTATGACGGCCGGTATGTCTCGCCCAGGTTGTGCTCACTCCATGATAGAAAGTAAATCCACTATAGGGTTAATGCTGTTTCCCTACAGGCTTAAGGAAGGGTTAAAAGGAAACAGGAACGAGGGCAGGTGTGCCGGGTGTGGGGGAAGTGACCAGAACTTCCTGAGCCCTCTGCTGGAGAGGCACATGTATTTTGTTATGGACTTTTTTTGTTTGGACATTAAAACCGTGTGCTGTGAACCTTGATGCCTGGATCCCGTGTCTTCTGCTGCGCAGCCGACCGTGCTACCTCACATATGGTGGAGAATCGGCGGGCATGACAGCCGGTGAGGTGTAGCATCCATCCCTGGTGACCCAGCTGCGCATGTCCTGGATTCGAGCGGCTATACTACAGCCCAAACCCGGCGACGCCATGGAGGACATACTAAAGCATTTGGCTCAGGCTAATGCACAGCAGCAACAGACCAATGCACACCTGCTCCAATCCTTGCAAGTGCAGGAAAAAAAACTCCAAGAACAGTTGGATCAGGCCAATGCACGTCAGCAGCAATCCTTGCAAGTGCAGGTCAAAATGCACCAAGAACAGATGGAGCAGGCCAATGCACGTCAGCAGCAATCCTTGCAAGTGCAGGACAAAAGGCACCAAGAACAGATGGAGCAGGCCAATGCACGTCAGCAGCAAGCCTTACAATTGCAGGAAAAAAGGCACCAAGAACAGATGGTTCTCCTGGCCAAGTCGATCCGTGCCGGACCGGCAGCAACAACCCCGGGACCGGGTGACGACGGCAGCGTCCGGAAAGCGGTGAGACAAGCGTTGCAAAAGATGACCCCGGGTGATGATGTGGAAGCGTTCCTGGCGGTGTTTGAGCGGGTGGCCGAGCGGGAAAAGCTGCCGACCCCGCAGTGGGCTGAGGTATTGTCGCCCTATCTGACGGGGGAACCCCAAAAAGCGTACCTGGACCTCGGTACCGAGGACGCCATTGACTATGTGACCCTGAAAGCCGAAATACTGGCTCGGTTGGGGGTGAATACCTATGTACGGGCTCAGCGGGTAAATCAGTGGTTCTATGAGGAAGCCAAACCCGTACGCTCCCAGGCCTATGACTTATTACATCTTGTAAAAAAGTGGTTGCAGCCTGACACTCTGAGCCCGGCGCAAATGGTGGAAAGGGTAGTAGTGGATCGTTTTGTGCGCACTTTACCCGTCACCGTTCAACGGTGGGTAGGACAGGGTGACCCGAGTACCCTGGACCAATTAGTGTCCCTGGTAGAGCGGCATGTGGCTACGCAGGACTTGATACGGGACACTGAGACTTTGCGTACCGCCCGTCGGTCCGGCCCCTCCAAGCCTAGGGCCAAGGACCCACCGCCGACACCGGTACAGGAGTCCGCTACCATCCTGGCTGAGGCCGCGCCCGCCGTTCCTGAGGTCCGGAAGGCCATGTACCCTAAACGACAACTTGTCAAGGGGGTTTCCTTCCCTATTAGATGTTGGCGGTGCCAGCGGGTGGGACATATGGAAGCCCAGTGTCCCCTGACCACGGAGCCCATGGATTGTGGGGTTACCCGGCGGGGTTCAATGTATGCTCAGGTGGTGTGTACCGCTGACCTGGTCTCCCCAGAGACAGAGCCCCACTTGTGCCAAATACAGGTGAATGGATGTCCGGTTACAGGATTGTTGGATTCCGGAAGCTTAGTGACCCTTGTGCGATCCACCTTGAGAGCTAAAGTAAAGGCCACAGGACGCACTGTGGGGGTGGTTTGCATACATGGGGACCGCCACGACTATCCCACGGGGATTGTCACCATCACAGCACCTTGCGGTCAGGTGCAACATGAGGTGGGACTTCTTAACACTCTTCCTTATGACGTGATCCTAGGAAGGGATCTGCCCTATTTTTGGACTTTATGGAGGGGACCCCCTAAGTCCCCTCAGATATTGGTCGGTCCGGGACCTGAGCCCTACAATCCTGAATCCGGGACACCTGCCGTAGGGGTCACGATGATAGGGACAGAGTGTGAACCCGATAGGTCACCCCTAGAGGTATTGGCAGGAGAGGCTGAGACGGTCGAGCCCATCCCGGAGTTGGAGGCGTCCCCGGATGCGTTTGGGACAGCCCAACTCCAGGACCCTACGTTAATACATGCCCGGAGTCGGGTGACAGTAGTTGACGGGGTGGCACAGCTGCCCAGTGCCCAGGTAAGGTACCCCCATTTCGCTCTTAAGCGGGATTTACTCTACCGGGTAGATGAAATACGGGGCGTAGGGGTAGAACAGTTGGTGGTGCCCCAGCCGCATCGCCGGCGGGTCCTCGACTTGGCTCATAAACACCTGATGAGTGGCCACCTAGGGGTCAAGAAAACGCAGGAGCGAATATTGCAAAGGTTCTATTGGCCCGGGGTCTTTGGGGAGGTAAAACGGTTCTGCGAAACCTGCCCGGAGTGTCAGCTTACTGCACCCCTGACCCATTTTCGCAGTCCGTTGGTACCGTTACCCATTATAGAAGTCCCTTTTGAACGGATAGGGATGGATCTGGTGGGGCCCCTCGTAAAGTCCGCTCGAGGGCACCAACACATCCTAGTGATCGTTGACTATGCCACCCGGTATCCCGAGGCGATACCTCTCAGACATACTGCAGCCAAGCTTATAGCTCGGGAGTTGTTTGCTGTGTTCTGCCGGGTGGGATTGCCCAAGGAGATCCTTACGGATCAGGGGACCCCATTCATGTCTAAAGTGACCAAAGAGCTATGCCGGCTACTCCAGATCAAGCAGTTGCGTACGTCTGTGTATCATCCGCAAACGGACGGTTTAGTCGAGCGTTTCAATAAAACCCTGAAAACCATGCTAAGAAGGGTGATTTCAAAAGACGGGAAAGACTGGGATATGATGCTTCCCTATTTGATGTTTGCCATACGAGAGGTGCCACAGGCATCCACGGGGTTTTCGCCTTTTGAATTGTTATACGGGCGACATCCCCGGGGATTGTTGGACCTGGCAAAGGAAACATGGGAACAAGAGCCCACCCCCCATAAAAGTGTGATTGAACACATTTTGGGTATGCAGAACCGCATAAGCGCGGTCATGCCAATTGTGAAGGAGCACTTACAGGAGGCTCAGGCCGCGCAAAGCGGCCGCTACAATAGACAAGCCACCGTGCGGACCTTTAAACCCGGGGATCGGGTGTTGGTATTGATCCCCACGGCGGAGAGCAAATTCCTGGCTCAGTGGCAAGGCCCCTACGAGATAAAGGAAAGAGTAGGGGTGGTTAACTATAAAGTATTGCAGCCCGGTAGGCGGAAACCTGAACAAATATACCATGTCAACCTATTAAAACCTTGGCAGGAACGGGAAAGCCTGATGGCTGTTTTTTCCCCACCTCCCTCCTCTTCGGGTCGTTCACATCCGGCTCCAGCGACCTCCGGAGAGGACGAACCGGAAGTAAGGATTGGAGAAGCCCTCACCAAGCAACAGAGGCGAGAGGCCAGACGGTTGGTTCAGCAGAACCCCGATGTCTTCTCCGAGCTGCCCGGTAGGACCAGTCTGATACGACATGATATTGTCACCGAGCCCCACCTGAAGGTACGCCTGAAGTCATACCGGGTACCGGAGGCTCGACGACAAGCCATATCGGAGGAAGTAAAGACAATGTTACGCCTGGGGGTCATCGAAAAATCCCGGAGTGAATGGGCTAGTCCGATTGTACTAATACCAAAACCCGATGGCTCCTTAAGGTTCTGCAATGACTTTAGGAGATTGAACGAAATATCCAAGTTCGATCTCTACCCCATGCCCCGGGTGGATGAGCTGATTGATAGGCTGGGACAGGCGCGATATTTTACCACGCTCGACCTGACCAAAGGGTACTGGCAGGTGCCACTAACGGAGTCCGCCAAGGAGAAAACCGCTTTTGTTACGCCGGAGGGTCTCTTCCACTATGTTGTCTTGCCTTTTGGGTTACATGGCGCTCCGGCCACGTTCCAGAGGTTGATGGACTTAGTGCTGGAACCCCACCAGGCGTATGCATCAGCGTACCTGGATGACATCATTATTTACAGCTCCGATTGGCAGACCCACTTGGAACAGGTACAAGCGGTGGTGGACGCGCTTCGATCAGCCGGATTGACAGCCAATCCCAAGAAATGTGCATTGGGACTCACGGAAGCCCGCTACTTGGGCTACGTGATAGGCCAAGGAGTGATTAAGCCCCAAATTAACAAGGTTGAGGCGATCCAGAAGTGGCCTAGACCCCTGACCACGAAGCAGGTTAGGGCCTTCCTGGGTATCGTGGGGTACTACAGGAGGTTTGTAAAGGATTTTGCGGGACTATCAGCCCCCTTGACGGACCTTCTCAAAGGCAAGAAGTCCGTCATGGTGCGGTGGACTCCGCAGGCCGAGGACTCCTTCCGGGCCCTGAAGGGGGTCCTGTGCGGACAGCCCGTTCTGGTCAACCCTGATTTCCGGAAGGAGTTCATTGTACAGACTGACGCCTCGGAGGTCGGCCTGGGGGCAGTGCTGTCTCAGGTGGTTCAGGGGGAGGAACACCCCGTCACCTTCTTGAGTAGGAAGCTCACCCCTCCCGAGCGGAATTATAGCGTAGTGGAGAAGGAGTGCCTGGCGATCAAGTGGGCCTTGGAGTCCCTACGCTATTACCTGCTGGGACGGCAGTTTCGCTTGGTGACGGATCACTCTCCACTGATCTGGATGAGGTCCGCCAAGGAACGGAATGCCCGGGTTACCCGGTGGTTCCTTTCTCTGCAGAACTTCCGGTTTACGGTTGAACACCGGGCCGGTAGGTTGCAGGGCAACGCCGATGCCTTGTCCCGCGGCCCGTGCTTGATGGCTGGAGTTCAACCCCGCACGCTTGAACTGAGGGGGGGGGTATGTGAGACTGTGACCGGGGTTATCTATGACGGCCGGTATGTCTCGCCCAGGTTGTGCTCACTCCATGATAGAAAGTAAATCCACTATAGGGTTAATGCTGTTTCCCTACAGGCTTAAGGAAGGGTTAAAAGGAAACAGGAACGAGGGCAGGTGTGCCGGGTGTGGGGGAAGTGACCAGAACTTCCTGAGCCCTCTGCTGGAGAGGCACATGTATTTTGTTATGGACTTTTTTTGTTTGGACATTAAAACCGTGTGCTGTGAACCTTGATGCCTGGATCCCGTGTCTTCTGCTGCGCAGCCGACCGTGCTACCTCACACTTGCTACATCATAAATTTGTATTACTTTTAATAAAGATGGATTTTTAAGAAAACTATTTTTCCCTTATGAAGACGCTGCTGCTGGAAAACTCCCTTTTTTCTGCAATCACGTTGAGCCTCCCTCGTTCCATGCACCGTCTGACCTTCTCTACAGCATGAATTATACTACTATGACGGTGAGCTGTATCTTCTCTTTTTACTTTGTGGGATTCACTGGATTGGCTTTCCATACACGTGCTCCCGTTTTTTTGTATTGATTCATTATTATTATTATTATTATTTATTTATAGAGCACCATTAATTCCATGGTGCTGTACATGAGAAGGGGGTTACATACAAAATACGTATACAAGTTACAGTAGACAGACTAGTACAGAGGGAAGAGGGCCCTACCCTTGCGGGCTTACATTCTATAGGATTATGGGGAGGAGACAATAGGTGGGGTGTAGGTCAGGCGGCGGCTCCGCACGGTGGTCGGGCGGCAGCTCCGCACGGTGGTCGGGCGGCAGCTCCGCACGGTGGTCGGGCGGCAGCTCCGCACGGTGGTCGGGCGGCAGCGAGTTCGTTATAGATTGTAGGCATTTCTGAACAGATGAGTTTTCAGGTTCCGTTTGAAGTTTGCAAGGGTAGGGGATAGTCTGACGTGTTGAGGCAGCGAGTTCCAGGAGACTGGGGATGCTCGGGAGAAGTCTTGGAGTCGGTTGCGTGAGGAGCGAATGAGAGAGGAGGAGAGGAGGAGATCTTGGGAGGACCGGAGGTGACGTGTTGGAGTGTAGTGGGAGAGTAGTTCGGAGATGTACGGAGGGGAAAGATTATGCACAGCTTTGTAGGTCAGTGTTAGAAGTTTGAATTGGATACGGTGGAAGATTGGAAGCCAGTGGAGGGACATGCAGAGGGGAGAAGCGGGGTGGTATTGAGGAGAGAGGTGGATAAGTCGGGCAGCAGAGTTAAGGATGGACTGGAGAGGGGCGAGCGTGTTGGCAGGGAGGCCACAGAGGAGGATGTTACAGTAGTCGAGGCGGGAGATTATGAGGGCATGCACTAGCATTTTAGTAGATTGCAAATTGAGGAAAGGGCGGATTCTGGAAATATTTTTGAGTTGAAGACATTGAAGATTCATGATGAATGAAGGTCACCTGTTAACAACAGCGATAGGATTAGTAAAGCTGCACTGTTATTTAATACTAACCCAGAATATGCACTACCAGCCAATACCAAACTTGGTAACCACATGAATAATTTAGAGAAACTTATGACTTCCAGACTGAAAACTTGGTGGGACTCTAAACCTTTACAAGCTTACATTGATAAATCTTTGGTTCCACGGGGACTAAGGATTAAAAAACGTCCTACAACTATTTATAACGATGAGTTCACTACTGCATGGGATCAGATTTTAAGTGAGTGCTCCATTCATCTTACGCAATTGATTATTCAAAGTGAGCACATTAAATTACAATCTCTTGAAATAGAGATCAAAAATATTGAAACATCTATTAGTGCCCACTTGAATTCTAGTGCATTTACTATTCTCCAGGAGAAAATCTCAGATAATCTTCACCAATTGGAAGAGAACATTACCGCTTTCAAAAACACTAAATTTGAAAGAGACACTGTTGATTATTCACTTAATCAGGTTTACGACTGGCATTTATATCGAGGCAGAAAAAGCCCAGCCAAATCTATTCTGAAAAAAAATCATAGATTGATGCTTCACAAATCGCCATTTGGAGTTTTTTTTAGCTCTACGGATATGGATTCAAGTGATCCTGCTACTGAGCCTTCTGATGTTGAATACATTAACCCTATTGAAGGGTCATGTTCCATTGCCTCTTCGTTACTTATTACAGTCCAAAAAAATAAAGAATGTTCCAAGAGTCAAATCATTTTCAAAAAAACAAGGCGGGCAGGCCGTAAACACCGACGAAAATGTCCATCACTATTTCACGCGGAGAAAGAAGTAAATGACCTTGCTTCTTTGCATAGTGTTGTGAATTTGTCGGCGACTATTCTTGATGTACATCAAATCTCTGTTTTGAGCAAAGGTTTGAACTTTACTCCTTCTAATAAGTTTAACTTGTTTAATACATTATTGGATGTGAACAAATTTGTTCAAAATCTCACACTCAAGAGACATTACTTTGATTCAGAAACTAGTGTCAGACCAATTGGTGGTACAACTAATAACTGTATTCCAACTGACGATTCACACATTTTTGCGGAGCGTATGATTTTGAATAATTTACTGGAACTATCGGATACTTATTACCATAGATCGGAACTCCATGATGATGCCTTCCAAATGCTTATTCCAAATCCTACGTATTACCCTATCCAGAGCCGTACCTCTGGTATGGATGAATTCCAACAATTGGTTGAACAAGAACTTAGTATTTTATTCCAGAAAACTAACACCTCTGATATGAAAAAACAATCTTACGGTTAATGAACGGAAAGCTCTTTACTCCCTTAGGAACAATCACAATATTATTTTAAGAGGATCTGATAATGGAGGCTCAGTGATTGTTATGCTTTATATGTGCATGAGATAGAGACTATATTGAAGGATGAATCCCCATATCTACCCTTACCCACTGATCCATCTGATAAAATCCGTACTGAATTGAATTTACTATTACAAACAGGAGAGAGTCTTGGTGTTTTGAACCAGAAGCAAATTGATTTTTTGGCACCTACAAATGCGCAAATACCTCTTTTCCATGCGCTACCCAAATCACACAAAAACAAGTTCCCTCCACCGCTACGCCCCATTGTGTCGGGCATCAGTTCTTTACGGGAACATCTACATGAATGGTTGGACATACGTCTCCAGCCCACCGCTACGCCCCATTGTGTCGGGCATCAGTTCTTTACTGGAACATCTACATGAATGGTTGGATATACGTCTCCAGCCCCTTACTAGAATGTCACCTAGCTTTTTAAGCGATTCAAAACATGTAATCAATATTATGGATAAAGTCAAGTGGAGTAAGAACTTCAGCTGGATTACCATTGACATTACTTCTCTCTACTCTTCCATACCGCACACACTAGCTCTTCTGGCATTACAGTATTTCATGGAAAAATATTCGTATTACAGTGAAAATCTGAAACTTTTTATTTTGGATGTCACATGGTTTTTGCTAACTCATGATTTTTTCAAGTTCACAGGAATTTTATTTCTACAACATCTTGGTTGTTCTATGGGAGCAAAGTCTTCCCCCTCTATTGCAATCATAGTCATGAATTGGTGGGAGGAGTGTTACATTTACTGTGGCGATAACGATTTTCTGACCATCTCTATGCCTATCTTAGGTATTTAGATGATGGTCTTGTTATCTGGTCCGGTTCTCAGAGTGTCATCCCCCATTTCATTGACTATATCAATAACAACCCTTTCAATCTTGAATTCACTTATAATGTCCAACAACGTTCCATCCACTTTTTTGGACATTAACTTGCGCGGGTGTCATTTATCCAAACAGGTTTTCTGCTCATTGTATTGTAAACATGCGTCTGGTAATGCTGTGCTCCACGCTAAAAGCTGTCATCCACGACATGTGGTGCACAACATTGCTGTAGGTGAATTTGTGCGAGCAAAAAGATGTTGTACCAGTGAATTAGAGTACCACAAAGAATGCAATGATATTACTCATCGCTTCTCTTCAAGAGGCTACCCCATTAAAGTCATCACTGCTGCTAGAATGAAAGCAGACAAAAAAGACAGACAAACATATTTACAATATGACAACAATATAGATACTGCTGATTATTCTAGCAAGGTCACTTTCTCCACTACATTCAGCAGCAATTATAATGAAGTGGTAAAGATTATTAAAACATTCCTGCCAGTATTATACACTGATGAAAAAACTAAATCCATCTTGGAAGAAGGAGTTTATTTTGTGTCTAAAAAAGGTCGCAGTTTACGTGACATCATATCTCCTTCTGATCACACTTTCTTGAGTAATAATTCGAAATGCCAAACTTGGCTGTCAGTACAAGGCTCTTATAGATGTGGCAAAAGTTCCTGTGGCCTTTGTAAATACATATGCAACACAAAAGAAATTTCGTCTACTGCCAATAACATCACAATTAACTCGAAACAATTTCTTAATTGTGGCAGTACCTTTGTAACTTCTGTTATATCATGCACTGAATGTAAGTTGCAGTACATTGGTTGTACTTCTAGAACCTTACATACGAGAATAGCAGAACATATTTATGACACTGTTCACACTAATACCACTCGCTGCCTGACCGGCGCTGCGTCTCATTTCAGACATTGCCACAATGCTGATCTAAATTTTTTTAAAGTTCATGCATTAGAACAACTCCCAGCTGGGCAGAGGCGGTGACCGTATCCGTAAGTTACATATGCTGGAACCAAAATATATTTATGAAATGAATACTAGATATCCTTATGGATTAAATAAAAAAATCGGATATTTCTCATTTTTTAACTTCTGAAACGCGTCAACCGCGTGCTTATAACTTGCTACATTATGAATTTTAATTATCTTTAATAAAGATGGATTTTTAAGAAAAATATTTTTCCCTTATGAAGATGCTGCTGCTGGAAAACTCCCTTTTTTCTGAGCCCACTATATACAGTATGATCCAACACACAGCCCCCCATATAAAGTATGAGAACATTCACAGCCCCCTGGATAAACAGTATGAGCCAAATCACAGACCCCCTGCATACAGCATCACTCCCATACTCAGCCCACTATATAGAGTATAATCCCACACACAGCCCCTATATACAGTATGAGCCACCACAGCCACCTATATACAGTATGAGCCAACTCACAGACCCCCTGCATACAGCATCTCTCCCATACTCAGCCCACTATATAGAGTATGATCCCACACACAGCCCCTATATACAGTATGAGCCACCACAGCCACCTATATACAGTATGAGACAACTCACAGACCCCCTGTATACAGCATCTCTCCCATACTCAGCCCACTATATAGAGTATGATCCCACACACAGCCCCTATATACAGTATGAGCCACCACAGCCACCTATATACAGTATGAGACAACTCACAGACCCCCTGTATACAACATCACTCCCATACTCAGCCCACTATATAGAGTATGATCCCACACACAGCCCCTATATACAGTATGAGCCACCACAGCCACCTATATACAGTATGAGCCAACTCACAGACCCCCTGTATACAGCATCACTCCCATACTCAGCCCACTATATAGAGTATGATCCCACACACAACCCCTATATACAGTATGAGCCACCACAGCCACCTATATACAATATGAGCCAACTCACAGACCCCCTGTATACAGCATCACTCCCATACTCAGCCCACTATATAGAGTATGATCCCACACACAGCCCCTACATACAGTATGAGCCACCACAGCCACCTATATACAGTATGAGCCACCACAGCCACCTATATACAGTATGAGCCAACTCACAGACCCCCTGTATACAGCATCACTCCCATACTCAGCCCACTATATAGAATACTAGCTGTACTACCCGGCTTCGCCGGTAATAACTGTTGTTAGCAAAATAGCATGTATTAACAAAAATGTGTTATGGACAAGATTATGAACTATTATGAGTATATAAGAGTTATATGGAGATCTCCATAAAGAACAGGATTTAAGATGGTGTTTGAACTGTACCACACATATATCTCTTGGCATAAGACTCAGACAGACAGAGTCTTGTGACAAGTGAATCATGCTGACATTGCTTAATATAAATGAGGAAGCAAGCACATTACAGTATATTGTATATCACAGAATAAGCTGTTCTATTTTATCCAATAGGAGACGTGTTACGTATTCTTGGCACCTAGCCAATAAGTCCGTTTAAATGCTTGTCCAACCTCCGCATTAAATCAGTCTTACTTTCTATTCATATCCGAGTACGTCTCTGGTGTGTGTGAAAGAGAGTGGTATGCATGCTACCACAAGTGACTCATAATTTGGACTGCAGACAGTTTAAGAGGGATGCATGACTAGAGTGCATCAAAGTAAATTTATGGCCAACATTAACAGTGTCCCCCAAATGCCGGTGAGAACATTTGTATAATCTCACCTTGCAATCCTCATGCGTGTACTTGCATTTCGAAAGGTGGGTTGGGCTGTTCCAGTCTAGACACCTAATGACCGCCATCTCGCATGAGATAAGCCGTCCTAAGAGATCCCCCACCAAGGTGGTCAGGTTCACCTTAAGCTGTCTATATAAATGTAATTCTAAATCACATGAAATGTAATGTGGTTTTGGGTTTTTGTCTGCTCTGGGAGAAAGCAGAAGTTCTAAGTTTCATTTTTCTCTGAATTAACGGTAGGGGAAAATGAGGAAGTTGTTATATACGCTGGTTATTTGGATATATATGGTTATATCTGCAGGTGAGATCAGCCACCTGGATGGTATATATAGTGTCCTTATTGTTATGTCATTGTGTTTACCTGTGTCTACCTGTTGAAATGTCTGTTTATTTGCAGCAGGTGGAGTACTTGCTGGCTTACGAGAAACGGGAAGTTCTGTTTTGTTCAGTTACGGCGGAAAAAGGGGAAGTGTCACAAGAATGTAGTGAGAGCTGTCTTTTGAGTGGGAAAAAAACAAAACAAAACTCAGAAGCTGTACTTTGAGAAGGTTAACTGTTTATGTATACTGCTGTGTATACTGCGAGATACACTGGTGTGTGACATGTCCGGTCGATAGTCAGTAGTTGATAAGGCTGAGGGCCAGGTACAGAGTTATGGTAAGAGCCCTGACTGTATCCTGGTACGTCTCCCATAGAGAGGAGACGATAGGGGGGTTGACTTTGGTTTTGGCCAGTACAGAGTTATGGTAAGAACCCTGACTGTATCTGGTGGAATGTGTTCTCCGCGATCCTAGGTAGGAGGAACATTGGCAGAATCCCTTGACTTTGGTTTTAATCAGTGTTATTGATGTTCTGGACGAACCGTTCAAATAAGGTGTATATAGTGTGAACAGAGGTTACTAGTACTTGAAGTAAGATATAGTGAGGGTGAATTTAGTTTCTATCACCCACGTGACACTTCTTCCTGGTAGGACAACCAGTTTGTGTTGTGGTTTTGTGGATAGAAATCTTGCTATTCTGTGGATGTGTATAGTTGCTGGTCCAGGAGAGGAAGTGCACAACGGCACAGACCAGACATCCAGGTTGACGTATTAGTTTTCGGTCATGTACCCTTTAGGCATGGCGTCTAATCAGTCCACACCTGTCAAGTTAACGACAGATGAATTAGTAAGCGAGCAAAAAGGTAAAAAGTATGTTAAAAATATGAAGTCGCTCCTGAAGGTGACAGGGATCACTGCCAAGAGGGAGATTAGAGGAGCAAGAATAGAAAGATGTCTTGTTAAATAAGCGAGGGATTTTGAAAGATAAAGATCTCCTTATGGATGCTGAGGCATTTTATAGAACATCAAAAGATGTTAGAGAATTGGCATGGAAAGAGGAATGGGATGGAGATAGTAGATATTTCTATATTGCACCAGCTCAGAAAATGGCAGCTCAGAAAATGGCAGCTCAGGAAATGGCCAAGGCCATTAGGAAGCAACGCCCCCCTCCTTATAAGTCGTCCCCAGAGGGTTGGACTTGTGTAGTTTGTCCCCCCTGCCCACCAAACGCCCTCCCTAGCCTCTCCAGACATTATTTCAGGTCGGGCCACACCTAGTTCCCTTTTCCAGCCATCTTAAGTCCCAAGGCCACTGGTCTATTTGTTGCTGGGGCAACAGAAGCCACCAAGGGGTTGGGGCAGAAAGATGACAATGATTTAACAATGATTCACCCCACCACCAAAACTGATTTGTATGGGCTCACCCAAATTAAAGCTGGGGATTCTTTCTGGCCAGTAATGGAACCAGGTTTACAGTGTTACAGTAAGGGTGAGTGGTGTGTGTACCTTATTATCACCCAAGTGACACTGGTGCTCTAGTTTTTCCTGGAAGATGTTTGTATGTATAATGTACGCAGTTTTTGGTGTGGAACACCGTAGGGTTGAAATTGAAAAAAAAAAAAAGAGAAGTGTTAGTTTCTATTTCATGGGGGCTCGTCCTGTGAATGAAGTTCTGTGAAGTTTAATTGCAAATGACACACGTATGTTGAAAAAGAGAATTCTCCCAAGGGGGGGAGATTAGATGAGAATTGATTTAAGGTACAGGATGTGATATTGAGATGATTTCAAGAGATGTAATTCTGAATCTAGCAACTACACTATGTGTATTGTACCTGTCTGTGAAAATGTGGGCTGTCTGTGGAGCACTGTGTCCATGTAAGCCCACCCCATTATTTCCTGTCCTGAATGTAGATTTCTTTCTATCACTCTGTTTTGCCCAGCCCTGGGTGTGGTATGGTATGGGGATATTATTGCAGGGGCTGACAGGAGATGAGGGCGAGTACAGGGTCCCTAGTTACAGGGTCAGCCCAGGGGTCCCTATATAATCCGTATTCCCAGTGACAGATTGAATGCCTCCTGAATGTAGATGTCACTCCCTCCCAGGCCTCTTCAGACACCATTTTTGGCCAACACCTACTTCCTCTTTTAGCGGCTGTTTCTTATCGGTAATTATCTTTAGCGGCCGTTTTAACTCAGACACTACATAGTTCATCTTTTGACGCCATTTTAGTCCAGCCGACACCCAGTTCCCCATTTTTGTTTCAGCAGCCAAAGCCACTGCTCTGTTTATTGCTGATGTAGCAGGGACTGCAGAGGGGGGACATAGGGACCTGAAACACACACTCCGTTTTTGGTCATATATGCAGTTGTGCCCCATTGTGTTCCCACTAATGAACCTTAGCAGAGGTTATTGCTGATAGTCCTGTGGAAACCTCTTCCCTTCACTTTTGCATGTTTGTTTTTGCTGTATCTAGTATACAATTTAGTAGACCATATAGACTGCTCACTATTAGTCCTGGTGCACAGTGAATATTTTTCTGCCTATGGCAGTTGCTGCTTAGCCTAGTTTGAGATATTCTCGCTTGTATGTTATCCTGCCTGGTATCTTGCACAAGAGTTCACTGATAGAGAGGGTGGAGGATCATGTGGTCCTAAGGGGACTTTGATCATCAGGAGTTGGCATATATTAGGGTTTTTGTTGGCAGCACCCAGTAATCCTTTGTGTCTTAGTTTGCAGGGTCTGACAGGAGAGAGGGATACGCTGGAGGCCCGACCCTGACCACTATCAGGTCTACCGTCGGGATGAGGGAGAGTACAGGGCCCCAGTTACAGGGTCAGCACAGGAGAGGTAGAGTAGATACGCTCCACTGCTTTTTCCTAGTTGTGTATATGTAGTCAGGGGGTGCTGCTTGGTAGTTTCCAAACCCTCTTGTGTTCTTTTCTCTTTCCCCGGGGTTTTAGGAAGTCTTAGTGTAAGGGGTGGACAGACCCCTAGTGTGGAGAAGACGTTTTTCCCCCCCTGAAGACGCCACAGGAGTATGGTGGCACATTGTACAATGTTGTGTGTTATGTACAGTTCTCCCCCCCTAGGTGCCAGTGTAATGAGTGGTTCCCCTGGTAACAGTGACAGGGAAGGAAGGGGCAGGGCAGCCTAGGAGGGAAGAGAAGGGGGGTTGGGCTCTGAATGCAGGGCAGTGTGCTGGGAATGTAACAGGAGAGAGCTGAGGAGAAGTGCCGGGGCAGAGTGCAGGAGTGGGTGCTGTGGCAGTGGAGTGGAGAAGTTGGAGCTAATCCGGAGCCGGTAGTGAGTACTGGAGCCGTCCCCTAGTTCAATACAAATCCCTGGGAAAGGGCTGGACTAAAATCGGGATAGGAGTACCACTGCTAGGGGGATAACAATTGGCCCCTGCAGGCAAAGGAAAGTGCCCGTAGAGAAGAAGGAAACCGTTTTTGTAGAAAAGGACTTGTAACGTACTAAAGTAAACCTGCTGCAAACAAAAAGATGGAAGCTTTGTTTAATAAAACGGTGTTTGGTTTACCCGCTGCCTGCAATTGTCTCTTTCCTGAAAGTCAAGAAGGAGCTGGAGAGCACAGAAAGAACGCTGTCATGAATGGGCCCCATGCATCCACACTCTGCCCCAACAACACACCTGTTTTGCAAGTAACGGCCGGGCCGGGGTTTAGCCTGCGGCCCACAAGGCGACGGGACCCGACTACACCCCCTGAGGCGCCCCCTGCCCCCGTTACATTTTGGCGTAGTCGGCAGGATCAAGCCCGCAGAAGAGAAACCCCGAGCAGAGACCAAGTGGTGCCTGATGTACTGAACAGGCCACAAGATGGCGGCAAGATGGAGGCCGTCCTCATGGATTTAGTGAAGGCGCGAAAAGTAGGCGCCAAACGAAAAGCGCTGGGCTGGCCTGTAAGGAAGAAGCCCGGAGTGCACCGCCCAAAGAGGGGAGGTGCTTGCCCCGAGATACTGCAGAGGTCTAGAGACGTGGGCGGCGCCACAAGAAAGAAGAGGCGTCGCAAACGCTGTACCGACCTGGTGGGTGAGGCCGGGGGCGGAGTATGGGCAGAAGCGGGAAAAGAAGAACCGCCTCCACCTTCCCCGGCGCGATTGTAACCCCGGCAGTGGAAGAAGAAGCAAACTCCAATACCTGGACCAAGCAGAATGGAGAACAGAGTGTGGCGCGCTCAGCATAAGCAAGCGCTCGCTGAAGCCTGTGGGCTGAAGAGTACCCCTACGGTCGCGCCAAAAGCGGCCGCCGAACCTACGGCTGGAGACAAGCCAAGAGAAGCATCGGCATTACTGGTGATACATCAGAGTATGGTGTCGCACCCGGTAGTTGTTGTCGGCAGCCCACTGCGGTCCCGTCCAGCTACCCCCTCACCCCCGCAGGAGGCTAAAGGGCCTGAACTGGAGAAAGAAGTACCGGAGCCACAGCCATGTTACGAGCCGTTCCACAGGCTACCCTGCTTACCTGGACAATCCCTCTCCGAATCTGTGAGGGCCCAGCGGGCTGAATGTCTGCGTGCATACCACCCAGCGTGAAGAGGTGGTCATCCGGAAGAGACGTCTGTTTGTTGTTGGGAGCCGGTGCTGTTAGGAGCCAGCGAATGTTAGAGCTCAAGCAACGTTAAAAGTACTGAACCCGGGAGGAGCTTAATGCAGAACTGTGCGTGGACTCCTTCCGTGACTGTTAAGAAGGAATCTTGGTGTCTTGTTGTTTTTTGCCCACTCAAAGACCGGGAGCGCTTGGAAATAGCATCCGGGCAGAAGGTCATCTAAGACCGGGAGCGCTTGAGGAGAGCCTCCGGGCAGAAGATCAGCCAAGACCGGGAGCTCCCTTGGAGGGACGCCGGGCACCGGACTTGTGTGCCAATCTGGTGTGCTTTGATACGTTAGTTTTACAATGTTTTTTTTTTATTGATAAGAAAGAAAAAGAACACTGCTGAAGAAACGTGTGTGTGTTTTCCATATGCATTGTCTTGCAGGTGCGGAACCTCGCCAGGAGGCTGAGGTTAAAGAGGGGAGAAATGTAAGGGGTGGACGGACCCCTAGTGTGGAGAAGACGTTTTTCCCCCCCTGAAGACGCCACAGGAGTATGGTGGCACATTGTACAATGTTGTGTGTTATGTACGGTTCTCCCTCCCTAGGTGCCAGTGTAGTGAGTGGTTCCCCTGGTAACAGTGACAGGGAAGGAAGGGGCAGGGCAGCCTAGGAGGGAAGAGAAGGGGGGTTGGGCTCTGAATGCAGGGCAGTGTGCTGGGAATGTAACAGGAGAGAGCTGAGGAGAAGTGCCGGGGCAGAGTGCAGGAGTGGGTGCTGTGGCAGTGGAGTGGAGAAGTTGGAGCTAATCCGGAGCCGGTAGTGAGTACTGGAGCCGTCCCCTAGTTCAATACAAATCCCTGGGAAAGGGCTGGACTAAAATCGGGATAGGAGTACCACTGCTAGGGGGATAACAATTGGCCCCTGCAGGCAAAGGAAAGTGCCCGTAGAGAAGAAGGAAACCGTTTTTGTAGAAAAGGACTTGTAACGTACTAAAGTAAACCTGCTGCAAACAAAAAGATGGAATCTTTGTTTAATAAAACGGTGTTTGGTTTATCTGCTGCCTGCAATTGTCTCTTTCCTGAAAGTGAATAAGGAGCTGGAGAGCACAGAAAGAACGCTGTCATGAATGGGCCCCATGCATCCCCACTCTGCCCCAACAACACACCTGTATTGCAAGTAACGGCCGGGCTGGGGTTCAGCCTGCGGCCCACAAGGCGAGGGGACTCGACTACACCCCCTGAGGCGCCCCCTGCCCCAGTTACATTAGTTTTTAGAATTTCAGTGTTCTCCTGACCCCAAGTTACACTCATTGCTCTTTCTTACAAACCTGGGTTTAGTCCTTTGTATCAGGTCTCCGAGAGCCCATATGCAAACAACTACAGCTGGTAACTCCTGATTACAGAAGTGAAGGACCAAGACACCATCCTTCAAGTGGCAAGATGTCTGGAGATGAATCTAGCAGCTTACAAGATCACCCCACATACAGATGTGCAGCAGTCACAGTCACCTGAGTTACAGTCACAGTCACCTGAAAAGTATCATCACATCATCTCCAGCCCAGAAGTCATTCTACCTGTTTGCCATGGAGGAAGACAGCAGCCCTTTGAATACTACTCAGCCAGATTGAACACCTACCTAAAGCACCAGTTGAAGATCAGTGCCCGTATGACATCACTGCTCCCTGACAAAGTCACCATCTCCCGGCGTGCGGTCCTTAATCCTGCTAAACTTCTCCCTCTTCCAAGGGGGGAGGTGTGTCCCACCTCTGACACCTTGGTGGAAGAGGTAGTCGACTCTGGCAATAGCTGAGGAAACTCTGGATTTGATACAGTGACGGATACACCTTTTGGACCCTGACTTAACATCTTTGCGGATGGATCAAGATGTGCATCAAGAAGACGGTTCCACATGGGTATGGTGGTGGTAGCAGAAGACGCTGTGCTGATAGAGCAGTCGCTACCCACATGCCTGTCTGTGAAGAAAGCAGATGTCTGTGCTCTCGTTGAAGCCTGCAAGATGGCAGCCAGCATCTACTCTGTATGGAAGACAAGAGACTTGATCACTGCCAATGGAACTGTACGCCGCCATGAGGCCATAGAAGAACGGATGGAAGCTTTGCTATTGCCAGACAGAGTCGCGGTGAGCAGGGTTGAGGCCTACATTGGAGGAGTCAAGGGAAGCAGTAAGAAGTGCCCTCACTGACAGAACATCCAAAGAAGCCCCAAGACCACTTACCAAAGAAACAATCAGTCAATCTGTGCTTTTTGAATGACCACGATGTGAAGAAGAAAGGAAAGATGGAAAGTCTTGAGAAAACGTTGTCCTGACCCTACAAGAGCAAGTCTCAGAAGAAGAAGAGGACTGAGATAGGGTGCAGCTGTGGGCTCCCAGAGACCATAGAAAGTGGCTAGTGACCTGCTTTCACTGCCAGCCAAAGAGATATGGCAGGCATTAGACACAGAACTGACTCTACACACCCCATACCAGCCACAGAATAGAGGGAAGGTTGGGAGGATGGGGCAGTGTAGAAAGCAAGGGCATGAGAGTCTTCCCCTTGAATTGTTCAGTGTCAGACACACCCCAGCAGGGACCACTAGGCTGAGACCCTATGAAATCCTGTTTAGAAGTACCCCCAGATACTTCAACTAAGCTTGTTGTTTGTTTAACTAAACATTTGCCTAATATACGTTTTTGCGTTTTCTCCTCCAGATCCAACCAGATCTAGATTTTTCTCTTTTCTTTTTCTCTCTCTCCTCTTTTCCTCTCTCTTTTCCTCTCTTTCTCTTTCCTCAATCTTTCTCTCTCTTCCTCTCTTCTCAATCTTTCTCTCTCTCTTCATCTCTCTTCTCTCACTCTTTTTCTTTCGGATGAAGATCCATGCATTCCACAACAAAGAGATGTCGGACCTGAGACCAGGAGATGGCTGTCTTCCCTCTTCTACCCGATACTTTGTGCCAGGATGATGATATCTAAGCATGTGGACCAGAAGATGACTGTGCATCCCACCTTTGATGATGTCCCACCATTACCGCCTGAGGACTGAGGAGCATGAGACTCTGAGTGAAACCAACCCTGATAAATATTAGCCAATTAGAGGATTACTGCCACGCTCCCCCTTCCTGAATAACGTGTGCCAGCGGAACATAGCCATGAGGACAGTCTAGAGAATACGGTCAGGATCTGGCTTCCTATGCATAGTCTGTTGGGTGGGGAGATTCATCCACAAGGGATGGGTTATCTCGTATGTGAGTGAGGTAACCATCGGCATTAGGACAGATCAATAGACTCGGGAAAAGTAAGGAAAGACTTTTTGGCTATCTCCAAAGGGGGGACTGTTATGGACAAGATTATGAACTATTATGAGTATATAAGAGTTATATGGAGATATCCATAAAGAACAGGATTTAAGATGGTGTTTGAACTGTACCACACATATATCTCTTGGCATAAGACTCAGACAGACAGAGTCTTGTGACAAGTGAATCATGCTGACATTGCTTAATATAAATGAGGAAGCAAGCACATTACAGTATATTGTATATCACAGAATAAGCTGTTCTATTTTATCCAATAGGAGACGTGTTACGTATTTTTGGCACC